>NC_084664.1:163146203-163374377 GCF_028389875.1 Rhea pennata
TGTGAGGGGGAAGTGAGGGGGATGTGAGGGGGGATGTGAGGGGATGTGAGGGGATGTGCGGGGGATGTGAGGGGGGATGTGAGGGGATGTGAGGGGATGTGAGGGGGATGTGAGGGGGGATGTGAGGGAATGTGAGGGGATGTGAGGGGGATGTGAGGGGGGATGTGAGGGAATGTGAGGGGGATGTGATTGGGAAGTGAGTGGGGATGTGAGGGGGATGTGAGTGGGGATGTGAGGGGGAAGTGAGGGGGGATGTGAGGGGGATATGAGGGGATGTGCGGGGATGTGAGGGGGGATGTGAGGGGATGTGAGGGGATGTGAGGGGGAAGTGAGGGGGATGTGAGGGGGATGTGAGGGGGGATGTGAGGGGATGTGAGGGGGGATGTGAGGGGGATGTGAGGGGGATATGAGGGGATGTGAGGGGGGATGTGAGGGGGATGTGAGGGGGGATGTGAGGGGGGATGTGAGGGATGTGAGGGGGGATGTGAGGGGGATGTGAGTGGGGATGTGAGGGGATGTGAGGCGGATGTGAGGGGATGTGAGTGGGGATGTGAGGGGGATGTGAGGGGGATATGAGGGGATGTGAGGGAATGTGAGGGGGATGTGAGGGGGGATGTGAGGGATGTGAGGGGGGATGTGAGGGGGATGTGAGTGGGGATGTGAGGGGGGATGTGAGGGGGGTTGTGAGGGGTATGTGAGGGGGGATGTGAGGGGGGATGTGAGGGGGATATGAGGGGATGTGAGGGGGATGTGAGGGGGGATGTGAGTGGGATGTGAGGGGATGTGAGGGGGGATGTGAGGGGGGATGTGAGGGGGATATGAGGGGGATATGAGGGGATGTGAGGGGGATGTGAGGGGGGATGTGAGTGGGGATGTGAGGGGATGTGAGTGGGGATGTGAGGGGGGATGTGAGGGGGGATGTGAGGGGGGATGTGAGGGGGATGTGAGGGCGAAGATTTTTGGGGACCTGAGGGGGATGTGAGGGGGATATGAGGGGATGTGAGGGGGATGTGAGGGGGATGTGAGGGGGATGTGAGTGGGGATGTGAGGGGATGTGAGTGGGGATGTGAGGGGGGATGTGAGGGGGATGTGAGGGGGGATGTGAGGGGGGATGTGAGGGGGATGTGAGGGGGATGTGAGGGGATGTGAGTGGGGATGTGAGGGGGGATGTGAGGGGGATATGAGGGGGATGTGAGTGGGTATGTGAGGGGGGATGTGAGTGGGGATGTGAGGGGGATGTGAGGGGGGATGTGAGTGGGGATGTGAGGGGATGTGAGGGGGATGTGAGGGGGGATGTGAGGGGGATGTGAGGGGATGTGAGGGGGATGTGAGGGGGGATGTGAGTGGGGATGTGAGGGGATGTGAGTGGGGATGTGAGGGGGATGTGAGTGGGGATGTGAGGGGATGTGAGTGGGGATTTGAGGGGGATGTGAGTGGGGATGTGAGGGGGATGTGAGGGGGGATGTGAGTGGGGATGTGAGGGGGGATGTGGGTGGCGATGTGAGGGGATGTGAGGGGGATGTGAGGGGGATGTGAGTGGCGATGTGAGGGGATGTGACTGGGGATGTGAGGGGGAATGTGAGGGGATGTGAGTGGGGATGTGAGGGGGATGTGAGGGGGGATGTGAGTGGGGATGTGAGGGGGAAGTGAGGGGATGTGAGTGGGGATGTGAGGGGATGTAAGTGGGGATGTGAGCCGGGATGTGACTGGGATGTGAATGGGATGTAAGTGGGGATGTCGGGGTGGATGTGAGGGGATGTGAGGGGATTTTAGGGGCGATGTGAGGGGGGATGTGAGGGGGGATGTGAGTCGCGCTGTGGGTGGAGGTGAGCAGAGTGGGAGCAGGGCGTGGTGGGTGGTGGGGCGGTGACACCCCCGCGCTGGGGGGCGATGCGCGCGCCAGTGCCCCCGTGACACGCGGCCGTCGCGTTGCGGCCGCTTGCTGGGGTGCGGGGAGCTGCTGCAGCGCCCTTTCCTGCCCGCGCCTGGAGGGGCCCCGGCGCTCGCAGGGCCCCTCGGTCTTCCCGGCCCCCACGGCTGCTGTCGGGACGCTGTGTCGCTGCCCCGTGCAGTAGCCGCCAGTGCTCCCGCCTCTCCGTGGCGTCCCTCTGCCCAAACACGCCGCTTGCGGCCGCGAAGAGCGAGAGGAGCCCGGCAGGAGCAGGGGCCCCGGGAACACGAGTGCGGGCTGGTGCAAGCTCCACGCATCTCACCCTGGGGAACTTCCCTGTCTCCCCTCCTGACTGCCCCTCCGTGCTCCAGGAACGTGGATCGGCCAGAGTTGTGCCAGATCTCTCTATACGACTTCCAGAAGTTCCTGCTGCATGACCAGAAGGTGAGTGTCCCCCTGGCCCCCCCATATCCAAGGTCCTCACCGCACAGGGTCATCCCCAGAGGGTCACCTTTGCCCAGCTGTGGCATCTTCCTGCCCCCAAGCCGCACAGCTGCCTGTACGACCTGGTCGTGCATCGCAGCACCAAGCACCCAGCCACAGCATGCAGACACGTTCCCGGTGCTGAACCCACATCTCCCCACCCAGGCCAGGCTGTGATTTCTCATCCTGTCCAGGGGAGCAGTTTATGCCTTTCTAATTTGAGGCTTCCTTTCCTTAGTTATCAGGCTCTCTCCCAGCTTCCTCCAACAATCCCATTCCTTGTAGGGAACTAGCAGCATCACTGACACCAGTTCCAAAAGAAAATGTTTTTCTTATTAGAAAACTGAGCTTTGTCTCACTCTGGCTTTTCTCCTGGCTAGTGCTTCACGTTGAGGGAAGACTGCAGCCAGCACTGGGTCCCCGCAGACCGGGAACAGGGGCTGGGAAAAACAGGCTGGGTTCAACAGGGCAGGACCCCAGTAGCACCCAAGCAGGATGGGGAGCTTCTGGCCACATGAATGGACCTGCTGCTGGCATGGGTCATGGCTGAGCACAAGGCCAGCCATCTCGGGATGCAACAGGGTAGTGCTGCCAAGTACAGATCTGCGCTGCCTGGACCCAAAGAGATCTGCCAGCACATGGCAGTGATGATCTGGCCTCCGGTGGTGGGGGCAGAGCTTGTTAGATATTCTGTTGGGTCGTAAGCCTTCCAGATCCCTCAGGGATCCTCCTGGCCAACCCTTACTGGTCTCTTAGGGATCATCCTGGTCCCAGTATTGGAAATCCTTTTGAGACACCGTCTGGATCTACCTTAGATATCCTTCAGGGATCCCCCTGGCTCCAGTCTTGGGAGGACCTTAGAGATCCCTCCTGGCCCTTAGAGATCACTTTGGGATGCTGCTGGTCTGAATCTTAGAGATCCATTTCAGATCCCTCCTGGCGCAGCCTTAAAGATCGCTCAGGGATCCTCCTGGCTCTGGCTTTAGAGATTCCTTAGAGATCTCTTCTGGACCTGCCTTAGAGATCTCTTAGGGATCCCTCCTGACCCCAGCCTTGGAGAACCCTTGGAGATCCCTCCCGACCCTGGCTTAAGAGATCCCTCAGAGATTCCTCATGGCCTCATGGTCTTGGGACTCCTGAGGGATACCTCCCAGCCCCCATCTTGGAGATCCTTCAGGGGCCCCTCCTGGCCTGAACTTGGAGATCCTTCAGGGAAACCTCTCAGCCCCAATCTTGGAGACCCTCCTGCATTCCCTGATGGCCCAGCCACAAAGACCCCAGTGGGATACACCTTCCAGGCTGCCACACTGCCTCCAGCTCCTCCTGAACAATGTAGTGCATTTCTGCCCTAGGAGTCCTGGGCCAGCGACGTGGGCATGGTGCGGGACTACATGTGCACCTACCTCAAGGACTGCTCCAGTGAGGCAGCAGACCCCTCCTTCCAGCTGGACGAGGTGCGTGCCCTCCCTGCAGTTACAGCCCCTGCAGGGATCCCTGGCCCAGCATGCTCTAACCTGTCTGCTTCTTCCCCAGTTCCTTACGTACCTCTTCTCCAAGGAGAACATGGTGATGGACTCAAAATATGAGCGCGTGGTGCCAGAGGAGATGAACCATCCCCTCTCCCAGTACTGGATCTCCTCCTCCCACAACACGTAAGCCAGATGAAGAGCTCACCTGCTGTACCCTGGAGCCCATAAGCATCTCCTCACCCCCAGGCTTCTCTCATTGATCTCAATGCTTGCATGGAGCCTCCCTGCTTTTACCCCTGGCAAAGGCAGCCCACTGACTTTTCCTCTTGCTCCTCTGCAGGTACCTGACAGGGGACCAGTTCTCCAGTGAGTCCTCCCTGGAAGCGTATGCCCGCTGCCTCCGCATGGGCTGCCGCTGCATTGAGCGTGAGTGACCCCATCCCTGCTGGGCGCCTCAATTGCTGGGACCCCATGGCAATGGCAGCCACCCCTCGGCACCCAGCAGCACATCAGACAGACTGTCCCCAAGCTCATCCCATGGCATTGGAATGGGGGTGGGGGGTGACCTTCCTGCATTGCCCAGGAACCCAAAAGCATCTTCCATGGTGCATGGAGCACTGCACAGCGCATCTGCATGACAGAAGAGGGGGCCAGGAACAAGGTTGGGGAATGAGATCGGAGAACAGCACATATTAACTAGGGTGTCCCCCCCCACTCAGTGGACTGCTGGGATGGCCCGGATGACCTGCCCATCATCTATCATGGCCACACACTCACTTCCAAGATCAAGTTCCTGGATGTCCTGCACACCATCAAGGAGCATGCGTTCGTCACCTCCGAGTAAGAGCTCCCAGTCCCTGCGCCAATCCCACTCCAAGCTCCCAGGCTGTACTGGTCACACAATGCCCCCATCTCTGGTCCATGCAGGATAATATTGCACAAATTCCCCTCTACTTCTTCTTCTTCCTGTGGCCCAGCCTACAGCTTCCCATTTGCTCCCTCAGGCTCTGGCTCAACCCTACTGGGAGTGCAAGTGAGTTGACACTCTGAGTCACCTTTCCTGCCTGCTTCCTTCAGGTTCCCCATCATTCTCTCCATCGAAGACCACTGCAGCATCGTCCAGCAGAGGAACATGGCCTCCCACTTCAAGAAGGTCTTTGGGGACATGTTGCTCACCAAGCCAGTGGACATCAACGCTGATGAGCTGCCATCACCCACACAGCTCAAGAAGAAGATCCTTATCAAGGTGCAGAGCCCGGCACCTCCCTGAAGTTCCTCTTTCCTGGCAGGAGCAGTGGGGCAAGATCAACACCGGGCTGAAAGGGATGGGGATTATCCCAAATCCCTCCATACCATATGATAGGATGCTAGGGATCTGTGTGTGCAAGGAGAGATCTACAGGGCTTGGGAACCCCAAGGACCTCCTGGCACATTGCAGGTGGTCGTGACAGTGCAGAAGCACACAGGAGATGGGCACCATGATGCAAACAGCCAGGGTGAGGGGGATCTGCAGGGCTCTCTCTTCACTTTCCAAGCATTACTTTGAGAGCTGGGAGCCTGGTGAGCGCCACAGACTGATGAGATGATCATCCCCATTGCTGAGCTCCTCTCTCTGGGCTGTTTCCACAGCACAAGAAACTGGTTGAAGGGAATCTGTACGAGGAGGTCTCCACAGCCAGCTACTCCGAGAACGACATCAGTAACTCCATCAAAAATGGCATCCTCTACCTTGAAGACCCTATTGATCATGTAAGAGCCTTTCTTGACAGAATAAAGAGGCAAATAGTCAGGGGTGAGTGGGGTCAGTCAGACGGAGATGCAGGACATGCTAGTGTGGGAGAGCATTGGGGTTTGCAGCAGGCACGGGACACATGCTCTACTAAGCCATTACCATTTCATGAGAGGAATGGGGCCTCAAAGCCCCATGCCTCCATGCCACTCTCATCCCTGCCCCAGTGACGCTGTTTTTCTCTCCCAGACCTGGAGCCCACATTATTTCGTCCTGACGAGCAACAAGATCTATTACTCGGAGGAGACATCCCGCTACCAGTTCAATGAGGACGAGGAAGAGGTGGAACAGAAGGAGGTACCTGCCGGAAAGGCACTTGAACTTCTGAGGGGCATCTGGGGAGCCTGAGAGTCTCCACAAGGAGGGGGAGAGGTTTTGTGATGCCCCAGCCGATACCGGCTGCTCTCTGCCCCACGGCTCAAGGGGATGCTAACCCCCGGTGTCTCTGACGGCACACAGGAGTTCAACAACAACGAGCTGCACTTCACAGAGAAGTGGTTCCACGGGAAGCTGGGAGGAGGCCGTGACGGGCGACAGATCGCAGAGAAACTGCTGCACGAGTACTGCACTGAGACAGGTGGCAAGGATGGCACCTTCCTCGTGCGGGAGAGCGAGACCTTCGTCGGTGACTACACCCTCTCCTTCTGGTAGGAGCCCCAGCCTGGTGGCCGCACCATCCTCTTCCCAGCATGTACCCCACAGACAGCCCTTGTCTCTGCTCTCTGGGGAGGACAGTGGGCTCAGACCTTCCTCAGGAGTCTGCCAGTCTGGGCATCCCTCTGCGTGTTCAGGGGTTGCCTTCTAGCAAATTCCCAGTTCAGAGGCAGAAATTGTGACCAGTAAGAGATAAGAGATCTTGGGGCAAATGCTGTTTTTTTTGCATGGTGTGCAGCAGCTTGCACAGCAGTGTCCTGACCTGGCTTGGACCCGAGAGCTGCATAACACATGCCTACTACTGAACCTTCTAAATAATATTTGGATTATTGCCCCCCCCCCCCACTGCTAGACAGGGGGCCTGAGGAAGGTAGGGATGTGAGATGATGTGACAGGGGGCAGACACCCAGCTCATCGGGAGCTCCGGGCAATCAGCACCAGCCTGGCCCATTGAGCAGCTGCCAGGGATGCTCTCAGCCCTTCCCCTGAAGCATCCTAAGCTGTGCCCCTAGACCACCTCCTCTCTTTGCTCTAGACAAATCTGCCTCCTGTGGGCTTCTCCCTGCTGTTGAAGCACTCGCAGCACCCAGACCCCAGCACTCTCCTTTGCAGTACATGCCTGAGGGCAGAAGGGATTGTGGGGGGATGCATCTCCCCTGAGACCTGGGATGCAGCCATGGGGATCACTCAACCCCTGTGTCTTCCCTCATTGCACCCCAGCATTGTTCACCACTGCCTTCTTCCCCTCTAACAGGAGATCCAACCGTGTCCAGCACTGCCGGATCCACTCGCGGCAGGAGGCCGGCACCACCAAATTCTACCTGACAGACAACCTGGTCTTCGACAGCCTCTACAGCCTCATCTGCCACTACCGGGAGGTGCCACTCCGCTGCAACGAGTTCGAGATGCGCCTCACCGACCCTGTGCCCCAGCCCAATGCCCACGAGAGCAAAGAGTGAGGGTGATCCCTTGCCCTGTCTTCCCAGTACTCTGGCCTTGCTGCCAGGGCCTCTTGCTTTGTCACTTCTCCTTGCCTGCTCTCCCTGGGCCTGGCTCCAGCATTGTCTCATGGCAGAGCCGGTATCGGGTGAGGGACACTCTCCCAGGTGCAGGGATGGTGGCACCAGCCCACCGCCTTCTTGCTCTCCCCTGGCCAGGTGGTACCACGCCAACCTGACACGCCTGCAGGCCGAGCACATGCTGATGAGGGTCCCACGGGATGGAGCCTTCCTGGTGCGCAAGCGCAGCGAACCCAACTCTTATGCCATCTCCTTCCGGTGAGTGCGGCCTCCCCAGCATCCTGAGACTGTACAAGCTGTTCCCAGGCATCTGTACTGCAAGATGAGCAGAGAACTGCTAGGCTCATGTCTTCCGTGACTCAGACCGGGAGATCAGTACGTCTTCTGTGTCCGTGCAGATGTTCTGCCCTGGTGGGGGGGCGTCTTCCCCTACTCTCTTGAGCCAGTCCCAGCATGTGGTTGCAGCGGGGATTTGCTCTACATCGGGTGGGAGGACTGGTGTCATTCCTCCCAGAATGTCTCATGGGTTGTTTCACATGACAAGTCAGGGCTGCGGGAGGCACAGGGCTGTCAGGGAAGGGATCCCCCAGCTTCAGCGGTGGTAATGGTGCATCTTCACAGTGGTCAGTCACATTCCTTGCAACCTGCTGCTGTCTTGGCAGCATCCTGCATTAATTTATTGCCGGAGCAGGGCTAGCAGCAAGGACAGGGTGATTGTGTTGCCCTAGCTCAGGCCTCTTCTATCACTGTGGCCCCAATGAGTTCCTCACCACATCTCACAATCCCCCCTGGCTCTCTTGGCCCCAGGGCAGAGGGGAAGATCAAGCACTGCCGCATCCAGCAGGAAGGTCGGCTCTTCATGCTGGGCAGCTCGGCTGAGTTCGAGAGCCTCGTGGACCTTGTGAGCTACTACGAGAAGCACCCACTCTACCGGAAGATGAAGCTGCGCTACCCTATCAATGAGGAGACCCTGGAGAAGATGGGCACCACTGTGAGTGTTCCTGGCAGCAGGGATGGCAGCTTCAGGCTTCAGCAGGGCTGTGCAAACTGTTACAGCAAGCTGGCAGAACCTAGGTGGCACAGATGCTGTGCTACAGGCAAGCTGGCCCTGTCACGAGCTTTGCTGGAATGAGAAAGTCTCTGCTCCAGCCTCCTCAAGGGCTCCCAACCCTCCACCACAGAGCAGGGCTGTTGCCAATGCTGCACCACGGCAGCCATGTTGAGGCTGGGAAAACTCCAGGATGGAGATCTGGGACCCCCCCCAACCTCAGCCCTGAGCTGCAGCTCCCTCCTGGCAAAGGAGATTTGCTGCAAGTCCAGCCCAACCTGGCCAAGCTGCAGTCTGCAGCCATTGCTCCAGGTTATATCATCTGCCCAAACGACAAAGAGCTTGGCTCCATCATCTTTGTAATTCCCCTCCAATTATTTGGAAAAGGCTATTAGCTGCCCTTCAGCTGGATGCAGCAGTATCCCCCCTGTGTTCCTCCCCCCTCCTGGCAGCTAAGCAGCCAGGTGACCTTGCTCAGGCACCTCTCCTTGCAGGAGCTGGACTACGGAGCCCTGTATGAGGTGCGGACACCTCACTTCTACGTGGAGGCCAACAAGATGCCAATGGCCAGGGTAAGAGGCCAGACCAGCATCCTTGGGAGGTACAGAGCAGTGGGACATGGTGACTCTAGCACTGGAGCTGGAGCGCCATGGCATGCCCCCAACCCACAGGCCTGAAAAGCTGCAGCATTTCACTGCTTTGCTACAGCATCCTTCTTATGTTGGGACCCCCTGTGGCACAAAGCCACAGGTTGGCCTAATCCATGCCCTCTGCCCAGCACAGACTGGATAAAGCCCTGAGAAACCTGTGCTGGTCTCAGAGCAGACCTGCTTTGAGCAGGACATTGAACTAAAGCCCTAAACCTCTTCCAAGGTCCCTTCCAAACCAAATTACGCTGTGGTCATATGATCCTACAATCTTACATGGCTGTACTTTAAACTTCTCTTTGCAGCAGACCAACTCTCAGGCTAAGACCAAATATGGGAAGGCTTAACCCAAAAAGCTTTTTCCAGGAATTTCTCAAGATAAATCCCTTTAGTGCAACAAGAGAAACCATTTGGGAACTTAAAAGTAGAAGCTACTTTGCACTGGTGCAGCCAAAAGTGTTAACCACAGGGTCAGCACCCAGCTGTGATGGTGGCTGTCAGATCTGTGCCTGGAACAGTTGCTAAAGCTGCTGTCGGTGGCACGGGGGCTTTTCAGCATGTGTTGCGGGTCCCCTCAGCCAAGCTGGGACACAAGAGCTCACGGGACATGGCCTTGCTCTCCTTCACCACAGGGCTAGAGGCACAGCAGGTACACGGGGCTTCCCACAGCAGCCCCCATGGCCCTGCAATGTGGCTGTCCCTGCGGACACCGTATGGGAACACAATGTTCCCTGTCCTTCACCCCATCTAACATCTCACTATTGGTGTGGGCTATTTTGGGGCATCATTTGGATCCAGGAACACTAACCCTGGGTAGTGAGGGTACCCGTGCACAAATGTCAGGGCTTGAGGAGCCAGGCTGTGCAGGGAGCACTGCCACCAGCCCTGGGCAGTGTCCCCAGGCCAGAGACACCTGAAGGACAAGCAGTGACGCCTATGTTTCTCTCCCTTGCGACCCAGTGCACAGTGAAGGCCCTCTATGACTACAAAGCCCAGCGGGAGGATGAGCTGTCATTTTGCAAGCAGGCCATCATCCACAATGTGGACAAGCAGGATGGTGGCTGGTAAGCACAGTCCCCGCAGCCCAGGGCAGCCCCCGTGTCCGGTGCCATCACAGCGTGGCTTGTTTGCAAGCCCAGGGCTGGTAGGAGCCTCCCGGCATGGGGTTTTGCTGGTTTTACTGAGTGGGCACAGGTATCACATAGCCCCTCACGCTCCACTCCAGATGTGCTGGAAACAGAGCAGAGAAGCTGCTATGGGATGGTGCCAGCGCTGCCATTTGCAGGATGCCTTGGGCTGCAGCTGGGAGGTGGAGAAGTCCACCCTGAGCTGCGACAGGCCAAAAGCTCTGCGATAGCAGCTCCAACGGCATTCTGTGCCCTTGGGGTTCCCTTGCTGAAATCCACTGGGGCACGGGGGCTTTGGGCACTGTCCCATGCCACAGCAACTGCACGGGCGATGGGTGTTACTGCAACAGGTTTTAACTGCCTCCTTTTCTGTCCCTCCCCTCTCCAAATGTTCCCTGACATTGCATGCAGTGTTAACACCCTCGTCCCCCCCCGAATCAGTCCACTTGCCTTGATCCTCTCACCCCTTCTAGGTGGCGGGGGGACTATGGAGGCAAGAAGCAGCTGTGGTTCCCAGCCAACTATGTGGAAGAGATCGTGAACACGCAGGCGCAGGAGCAGGATGAAGCTGTGAGTGGGATGTCCCTGTGCTGGCTCCATCTGCACGCCTGGAGTCGAATCTGCCTGAGTGTAGATCTTTGTCCAGAGCCTGAGGATGCTCCTGCCTCTGGACATAGAGCAGAACCCACAGAGAGGCTCAGCCCTCGTCCAGAAGGGCTTTTGTGTAGGAATGGGGAGAAGGTGTTTTCTTGGCTTTGCTGAGACTTGGCAAAGCTAGGGGTGGCTTTGGGGTTAAGGAGGTTGCCAAAGCGAGTGGGACAAAGTCAGCTAGCGGTGGCTTCCTTGCAAAGACCTTTCACTGCTCCCTCTTCCCTCCTCTCTTGCAGTCATCAGAAAACAGCCCCCTGGGGAACTTCCTGAAGGGCTTCATCGATGTGCCATCCTGCCACGTAGGTGAGTGTCTCTGCTGCATCCCCACGGAGGGAGCAGGAGTGTTCATGGAAAGCTAAAGATCAGTGCAATGACCTGAGGCTCTTGAAACTCGTCACACACCTGAGTCCAGTCAGCTGTAGAGCTGCTGTGGACCTGCTCTCTGGCAGATACCATTGGCCCCCAGGTGGCTGACCAAGCTGAACATAGGCTGCAGCTGGGGAAGGACTGAACTTCTCTGTCCTTGCTCCGGCTAAGAGGCTGGAAGTAGCCTCACACCAAGCAGGGGAAACACAGGGCTGAATTCAGAAGGATTCTGCCAAAGCAACCCATCCTTCAAGGCCCAAACAGTTTTGGTTTAGTTTGGTGGATATTTAGTCCCCTGCAAGACAAGACAGTTCAAAGGAAAAATGCATTTCAACACAGAAAGCTGAAACTCTTAATTACAGAAACAGCAGAACAGAGCATTTCTGGTTGCTGCTTTCATTTCCAGATATTTTTCAGTGATTGACTGGAGTTTAGGGGGAAGTTTGGATCCCCTCTCCCAAATTGTAATTCTTGGTGATTTCCAGTTTCAGAGGGGGACAGCCCTACAGCCTGCCAGTTGCCCGTGGGCACTCAGTCTCTGCTGTGCCTTGCGTTGCAGGCAGCATCGCAGCAGGCGAAACCAGATTTGCACACTCTGCCTTGCATCCTCAGTGAAGATTTGCCCCTGGCAAACACCTCTGTCCATCTGGCACCCCCAAATCCTGGCTGTAGGGCTACAGCAGGCGAGGGAGGCTAAGCCAAGCATCGGTTGGGGTACAGGGGGTGCTCCGAGGGGTACAGGGGGTGCACCGAGGAATCTGCAGTCCCCAGCGTGTTCCTATCCCATGCTTTGCCGTGGGCCAAGCAGGACCGCTGAGGTTTCGTTTGCTCCACAGAGCCATCCGTTGGGAATCTCTTCAAGTAAAGCCCCCTCTGATGTCCTTATAGTTATCTGCAAAGACGGGAGGAGCTCCAAACCATTTGTCTTCACCATCCATTCCCAGCAGATGTCCCACGCAGCCCAGTCACTGGACGTGGCCGCAGACACGCAGGAGGAGCTCAGCGAGTGGGTGGCCAAGATCCGGGAGGCCACGCAGAACGCCGATGCCAGGGTGAGGGGCACTGCGGGCCAGGCAACACTCCAGGTGTCACAGGACCTGGAGAAGCTGAGCACTGCCTGCTCCCTGGTGAGGAGAAAGGAGGCCCAGCCCTCCCACAGGAGCATGAGCCCGGCAGCCCATGACCCCACACCCCACCGAGTTGGCCCTGGTTGCAGCATGGGGCAAAATAAAGGTTACATTTTGGTGGATGGTCCCATGCCATCATCTATGGATCATCCTCTGCAGTGGGGGCCTGGGAGGAGACAGGCACACCAGGGCAACAGTTTTAGCTCCTGTTTTCCCTTGTGCAGATGCAAGAGGGGAAGATCATGGAGCGGAGGAAGAAGATTGCGCTGGAGCTCTCCGAGCTCGTTGTTTATTGCCGTCCAGTGCCGTTCGATGAAGACAGTAAGAGCCAGGGGGGTGATGGTATGATCAGGGAAAGAGCTGGGCAGGCAGGGAACTGAGTGGACTCAGGCTGGTCTGTGGGGCACCCCCTTTTGGCCCCATATGCCCTTGGGGCAGAGGTTGAGGCACCCCAGACCACTGGCACAGCCTGAGAGCCCTGCAGCTTCCTGCTGACAGCTGCCTTTTGCGCTTTCAGAGATTGGCACAGACAAGGCGTGCTACCGGGACATGTCCTCCTTCCCGGAGACCAAAGCCGAGAAGTACGCCAACCGAAGCAAGGGCAAGAAGTTCCTGCAGTACAACCGGCGCCAACTCAGTCGCATCTACCCCAAAGGCCAGCGCTTGGATTCCTCCAACTACGATCCGCTGCCTATGTGGATCTGTGGCAGCCAGCTTGTGGCTCTCAACTTCCAGACCCCCGGTAAATCCTGCTTCTAGGGTGGCTGGTGGGCTCAGTCCTACAGGTCACCCCATTTCCCCCATCCCCATCCCTGGTGGCTCTCCAGTCACTGCTGGATGTGGCTTGGATGCTCTATCCAGCCCTCATCTCCATCCTAATGGGGACATCCTTGATACTTAGATACTTCATGCAATATCTGGCTGCATCCCTTCTCTACCTGGGGCCAGGGACTCTCTGTTGGGGGGTTGCCTAGGGCAGGACCTTCCTCCTAGGGACCTCGGGGGAACCCTGAACCCCATAGCTCAGAGCTGTTCTGTCCCTGTGGCTATCAGACAAGCCGATGCAGCTGAACCAGGCGCTGTTCATGCTCGGAGGCCGCAGCGGCTACGTCCTGCAGCCCGACATCATGAGGGATGAGACGTTTGACCCCTTCGACAAGAACAGCCTGAAGATTGTGGAGCCCATTACAGTGCAGCTGCAGGCAAGTGGGGGCCAGTGGCATGGGGGAGGACAAGCAGAGAATGGCGACTCACCAGCACCCCGAAGTGTTCGCCATCGGTACCATGCTGATGGGGAGTTTTCTCTGCCATTGCTCCATGGGATTTGTTATACTGCGACCTCTTAGGTCTGTCGGTACATGGCATTGCACGGAGCTGAGCAAAACCTCAGCAAGAGCAAGTTGGAGAATAAAACAGCTAAAAGAAGCTCCCAACCATGTTGCCCCACCTTTGGGTAATTTTGATGTTACAGCTAGGACGGGCTAGTCCATAGTCATCTGACCCTGCTTGAGCAGGTGGGCTGGACCAGAGGATCTCCAAACGTTCCCTCCCAACCCCAGCCATTCTGTGGTTCTGTGACCCTTGAGCAAGTCACAGAGAAAACGAGTTTCATAAATAATTTTACAGATATGGCTGAAATCGAGCTAAAATCTGTCCAAATTCCTATGTAGGCCTGAGAAGGCCTAGTGAGGCTTATTAGACCATAAAGGATTGAGCCATAGGGCTGCTCCAGGAGTCCCTCCTAGCCTGCAGGGCCAGGGCAGCTGGAGCTCAGCCTCCTTCTCCTCCTCCTCCACCTCCCCCAGATCCTCGGCGCCCGGCACCTGCCCAAGAATGGGAGGAGCATCGTGTGTCCCTTCGTGGAGGTGGAGGTGTGTGGCTCCGAGTACGACAACAGCAAGAACAAAACGGATGTTGTAGGTGAGGGTCCGTGCAGGTGATACACCCACTGGGTCCTTTCACCCTCGGGCCAGTCAGTGCCATGCCGGTGCCATGCTGTGCACCATCCAGGCATCCAGCCCAGCTCCGTGCTCTGATTCCTGCCTGTTCTGTCCTCGCCTGCCAGCTGACAACGGTTTCAACCCCGTGTGGCTCTTCAAGCAGTTTGTCTTCGACATCAACAACCCTGAGTTCGCCTTCCTCCGCTTCGTGGTGTATGAGGAGGACATGTTCAGCGACCCCAACTTTTTAGCACAAGCCACCTTTCCTGTCAAGGGCCTCAAAACAGGTATGCTCCCTCCATCCCTGCTGGGTGCCCACCTGAGGCTCAGCCCCTTGGGGGTCAGCTCCCGGGGTGGCCATGTGCTTGTGGCTCACAGCAATGGCCATGCAGAAGGTACAAGACCATGTCGCAACAACTGCAATGTCATGTCCAGGTTATCGGTCGGTGCCGCTTAAGAACAGCTACACAGAGGACCTGGAGCTGGCCGCTCTCCTCATCCATATTGAGATCATCAATGCCAAGGTGGGTGGGTGCCATGTGGGGACCTACCTGTGCCCCATGACATTCCCCAGACTCCCCACATCCCCTCTGCTCCCTCAACAGCTTGACCCAGAGCTTCCTGTGCAACATGGTGTCCCACTTCATGCCTCAGTTTCCCCTCCTGGAGGGGGGAGAGTGGGGCCCTGGGTGCCCACACCAGGCCCACGAGCCTCATGTCCTTGTGTCGGAGCAGGAGGAAGATGAGGAGAACCTGTACTCATCCATTCAGCAGCTGCGTGATCGCGCCAGCGAGCTCTCCAGCCAGGTCTCCAGCTACGAGCGCACCAACAACTGTGACTCCCGCTACCAGCAGCGCCTCGACGAGCTGCGGGCGGCCCAGGAGCGTCTCATGGAGCTCACGGAAGTGCGCAACCGCAAGTGAGTCCCCCTCCATGCTGGCCTTGGGGTGCACCCTTGCCCTGAGCCCCCAGTTTGGCCCCTACAGTCAGTAGAGAGGTTGCTAATGCCACCTCTCCATCCCCCCCCCCCCAGGCTGATGGAGAAGAAGAAGAGGGATCGGCAGATGGTCAGCAAGCGCAACTGAGCCAGCTGGGGCTCTCCAGGCCCCATGGCCGGGGAGTCTTGCCTGCATGAGCCCTGGCCGGTGCCACCAGCTGGCTGTGGACATATCCTTGCCTGTCGCCCGCATCCCTCCTACACTCAGAGCTGGTGCGGGCCAGGACTCAGCCCACAGGGACAGCCCCCTGCCACCTCCTCTCCTGCCACAAAGGGATGGCGGGAGGGTGGGATGGCCAGACCTGGTGCCCCCTGAGCAGCACTCGTGCCAGCCCGGCTCCAGCCACCGTCGACACGACCCGGTGCTCAAGGGTGCCAGCACCGCTAGGTCCTGGGGATGGACGGTACCAGCAAAGGCTGGTCAAAAGTCTCCAGTCTGGGGAGAAGAGGGGTCTTTGCGTAGGTCTATGATGTTTCTCCATCACCGCACCAGGCAGGGATGGAGGCACAGCAGCGAGGCAGGAGGAGGGAAGCTCTGTTTCGGCCCCGTGTAACTCCCTGCCTCCTCTCGCCTCGCTCCCCGGAAGGGCTTGGGCCGCAGCACCCAGGGGTGCGGCTGCAGCTCGGCGCTCCCGCAGGGCCAGGAGGGATGTTGGCCATTGTCCCTGCACGCGGGAGCTGCCTGGGGCAGACACAGACACAGCGAGGGCTCGAGGGCTGCCCGAGCAAGCGCGGGGCGATGGCAGCGGCATGCCCAGCCCTAACTTCCCAGCACCGCAGGCTGGGGCAGCTTCCCTCAGAAGCGGGGTGTGATACCAGCCCCCCAACCTGCTGGAGAAACTGAGACACAGAAAAGGTCTCCTGGTGCAAAACTGGCCCAGGAAGAAGCAGGACCAGCCACCCCACGTCCTGCACCCTCCCTCCCTGCCTGGACTCATCCTGCACCCTTGGGCTCGACCTGCACCGTCCTCCCCACCACGGGCCAGGGTTGAGGATGGGAGAAGGGGCACCACTCGCTCCGAGCCCCCAGTCCCACTGGGACAGAGACGCGGGGGATGGCATGGCTCGGGGGGTCCCAGTGGGGAGGGGAGCATCCCACCCCACAGAGCTGGGCAGGGCTCCCGCTATAAATACCTGTATTTTCTTCTTCTATTCAGTGTGTACATATGGCGCAGGGAGGGGTCTGTTACCAGCCACAGTATTGAGGCACGGGGGAACCCCAAAATGTCCTGAGGTGCCCCCGGTCAAACAGCAAGGGAGTGGGGACAGGGGCACCCTGCGGGGAGGGTGCCAGGAGACAGGGTGCGGGGCAAACGCGGGCGATGAGGCAGCCCCCATCTCCTGGGGCCTGGAGGCCGAGGGACGGGGACGTCCCTGAGGTCACGTCCCGGGGCAGCAGCAGAGCCCCGGGAATTTCTCCGGAGGGAGGCCCGTGCCCCCCAGCCAAGGTCCCTGCTGCTGGCAATCGTCCCCACTGGGGAAGTCACATCCGGCTGGACACCAGCCTGGGTCCCTGGCGCTCCAAGACTTCTAGGAGGGACCCAAGGTGTCTCCATGGGCCGGATCCAGTCCAGGGATAACCATTAAAGCGAGCAGAGCTTGTGCCGCTTATCCCCGGGCTGAGCTTGCACCTTGGGGTGCTGCAGGCACCTGGGCGAGAGGGCAACGACAAGGTGGGCCGGTGGCATCTCGGGGTGTCCTCGAGGGGAGGGCACCCTGTCAGAGGGTCTGTGTATTCTTTGTATGAAAATAAATCTATTTAGCCAATATTTATACCCAGGGCCCTTGGTCTGATTCCCCCGAGCTCATGGACATGGAGGATGTCCCCAGGCCAGGAGATGTACAAAGTGGGGTAACAGCAGCCAGGACAGAGGACACAGAGGCGTGGAGATACAGGGGGGACAGGTCACTGGGACATAAGCCATGGGGAAACATGGTGTCACGGGCCGGGGGGGGGGGGACGGGACAGATGACACGTGTCATAGGGACACAGGACACAGACCATTGGGACATGGGACCGCAGGATGGATGACATGGGCCACAGGGACGTGGGCTGTGGGGACACGGGACACAGGCCATGGGACCCGGCCCATGGGGACCTGGGACATGGCCATGGGGGCAGAGGACTCGGGGATCCAACACCTGACCCGTGGGGACACAGGGGAGCAGGTCTGGGGACACGCGTCCCGGGGTTATGGGCCATCGGGCCATGGCCCGCAGCCCACGCGGAGCCGGCACACATCCTGGGGGACACAGGACCCGGGCCGTGGCCCCGCGAGGACCCGGGACAAGCCCCGCGGGGAGCCGGGACGTGGCCCCGCGGGGAGCCGGGACGAGGCCCCGCGGAGAGCCGTGACGAGGCCCCGCGGGGAGCCGGGACGAGGCCCCGCGGGGAGCCGGGACGAGGCCCCGCGCGGAGCCGGGACGAGGCCCCGCGGGGAGCCGGGAGGTGGCCCCGCGCGGAGCCGGGACGAGGCCCCGCGGGGAGCCGGGACGAGGCCCCGCGCGGAGCCGGGACGAGGCCCCGCGGGGAGCCGGGACGAGGCCCCGCGGGGAGCCGGGAGGTGGCCCCGCGCGGAGCCGGGACGAGGCCCCGCGGGGAGCCGGGACGAGGCCCCGCGCGGAGCCGGGACGAGGCCCCGCGGGGAGCCGGGACGAGGCCCCGCGGGGAGCCGGGAGGTGGCCCCGCGCGGAGCCGGGACGAGGCCCCGCGGGGAGCCGGGACGAGGCCCCGCGCGGAGCCGGGACGAGGCCCCGCGGGGAGCCGGGACGAGGCCCCGCGGGGAGCCGGGAGGTGGCCCCGCGCGGAGCCGGGACGAGGCCCCGCGGGGAGCCGGGACGAGGCCCGCGGGGAGCCGGGACATGGCCCGCGTGGAGCCGGGAGGTGGCCCCACGCGGAGCCGGGACGAGGCCCCGCGGGGAGCCGGGACGAGCCCCCGCGGACGACGCCCAGCAGGGGGCGCGCGGCGCGCCCCGTGCAGCGGGAGCCGCCTGACGTCAGCGCGGCCCCACCCCCGCCTTCGCTCCCATTGGATGAGGGCTGAGCCGCCACCACTTCCTATTGGTTGGAATTCCCGCGGCGGGGAGGGGAGGGGGGACGAGCCGGAAGTGGCGGTGCGTGGGGGCCGCTCTGGGCCGGCTCCGCCGCGGCTCGGTGGTGGGTTTCCCCTCACGCGGAAGAGCGGCCCTGAGGCGGCGGCGGCGGGAGCAGGTGAGAGCGGGGCGGGCGGGCGGGGGGGGGCCGCGGCCGGTACCGCCCCGGGACACCCCGGTACCGCCCCGAGCCCCGCTGGAGCCCTGGGAGACCCCCGGTAGCCGCCTGCCCCTGCCCCCCGGAGCTCTGTCCGGGGGCCGCCGTGCAGCCCCCGCCGCGGCCCTCGCTCGCGGGCCCGCGTCGCCGCCTGGGCGCCGTCGTGGGGACCGTGCCCGAGCGGGGGCCGCCCGGAGCGGTCTCCCCAGGTCCCCGCCGACCTTCCTCCTTCAGCGGTCCCGCCCAAGGGACCTGTGATGCCCTGGGAAAAGAGAGCTCAGAAAAAAAAAATGAAATAAAGCAGCGGTCCCGAAGGTGGAATATTTAGTAAGGCGATTTGGTGCATGAAGCCACATCAAACTAATATTTGATTCCTTTCTTCAAAGTCACAGGAATTTAAGTCTCTGCTCCTTGAGCTGAGATATAAGAGGTCAGAGTGAGCTGGGCTCATGTGAAATAAGGGAACCACCTACGCACCGCGTGATTTCTTTTTCTTTACCGGTCTGCTATGACCTCCCAGCTGCAAGTCGGGGCGCTTGTGCTCTTGCTGCTTGTCCCTTGGACTGCATCGTGCCAGCTGGCTTTGGGATGGTCCTGAGTGATTCGCACTGGGTGACCTGCAGATTTGGTACTCTGTTTGCATCAGTCCCTCAGCAGAAACAGGGAAGAGCACGAGTGTGGTTTTCACGGTCTTGTCTGCAGGTGGCGTGGCCCTGCCTCCGTGCTGCACATCTGGTTGTCTGCTCTCTGGTCATGTGAATAACGTCCGTCTACTCTTCGTGTGAAATTAGGTATGTTATTAGACTCACGTGGATGCAGACCCATGGTTTGAAAATCACGGAGATCACCCCTTTTGAGGCCTGACCTGCAGCAGCAAGAGCAGCAAGAAAGGGAGCATTGCCCAAGAGCCGGTAAAGTAGCATCTAGATCAGGTGTCTAAGCCATCTCACTGACTGCCGTGGAGAGAGGTTGGGAAAATAAGCGTGATTTGGAGACAGCTCCTGAGGAAGCTACCGCTGATGGGCCAGGGCCTAGATGCAGAAGAAAAGATCCAGGGTCTGAACAGGCATTGAGTGATTTTTTCTGTATGACTTTTAATCTCCAGTGAAGTCTCCAGTAATTCTGCCTTCCTACATAGTGAGCTTTGTATAGCCTTTCTGTTCCAACTCTGCCTACATTTTCCTGCCAACCTACCCATTTATCGTTCTTAAAAACAGCTGCATTCATGCTTCCTGCCACAATGCCCCAAGTGTGTTTCTACTTCCCTTAATTCATCTGCCCAGTTCTTCCTCTCTCCACTTTAAAGTTTTTAAAAGCTTCTACCAGGTAGCCAATAGCGGAGACATCTGTTTTCTTAATTGCCCTTCCTGGGCCTTATCTATGAGAGGTGTCAGTCAGCAATGAAGTGGGAGGAGGGGTAAATTACGTGAAAATGACAGCATTTTGCTAAAAGATGTTGTGTGCAAGACTGTACTTCTGATTCCAGAGATTTTTTTTTAAAAAAGTGTATTTGCAAACATCTAGGAACTAGTCACAGACTAGGACCACCTTTTCAAGGTACTTTAAAAAGGGTGAGCGAAGCCTTTGCCCCACTCCTCCAGGTAAGTCATGAAATAAAAGAGAAGGCAGAATTTAATGAGATGATATTGGTTGTCTCTGTAAGCAGCAGATACAAATCAGCAGCTTAACCATTAAGTTGAATTTTCGTAAAAAGTAGCACAACAAGGGAGAGTCTCAAGGAGGAGTTGGAAGGAAGATGATGTAGCTTTGCTGCTCTTTATCAAGATTTTTTGGAGACGTAGCATGTGCATGGTGAATGATTCTATGGATTAACTGGGATGCAAACTTACACATCCAGCAAGGAACTATAGAAGTGATAGACCAGGAGGGATATCAAGAGAGTGAACAGTGGCTCATTTTTGGTATGGTGGAAGAACAAGATGTAGAAAACAAGGTTTTAAATCTGAGACGATGAGAGCCTGAAAGCAAGGTTTTTACTACATAGAGGGACAGAAAAAGTTGTGTCATGAGGATCTGAAAAATAAGGAAAAGAGGCGACTGCATATGGGGCAGTGACAGCCAACTGGTTGTGGAAGCAGTTCCGTCCCTACATGTGGCACTTCAGACTCATTTGGGGATTCCTTGTACAAAAGGGATTGTGACAGAGCAAGTATGGCAGAGGCCACCACGATGGTCAGGGGCTGGAGCACAGGATATACGAGGAGATGCTGAAAAAAATAGTTTTGTTCAGCCAGGAGAAGAGTAGATGGTACGGAGTCCTCCTTGCAACTACCTAATGGGAGGGTATGTTAGAGAAGATGGAGTCAGACTCTTCTCAGAGTTGTGCAGTGAGAGGATGAAAGACAGCAGGGACAAGCTGGAATACTGGAGATTCTGGTTTGCACAGGGAATGTTTCTTTTCCACCCTGAGAGTGGTCAGACACTGGAACAGGGTAGCAGAGAGGCCGTGATTTGCATCATTTGAGATACTTAATTAGATGAGGCCTTGAGCAACCGGCTTTGAGCAGGCTGGAGACCTCCAGAGGCCTCTTCTGACCTGCATTATTCTGTGATAACATGTATATCGGCACTATTATAAAGATGTCACATGTAAAATTTTTCTTGCCGTAGTGCGACTCTGCCATTTCTCACAAGCCAGGGGAAAGATGACCAGCATCCTGCCTTCAGTAGGGGATGGATATTGCTATTACATCCTGACAGATGACTGTACCTATGGCAGCAAGTACTTTCAAGCTGGGAACATGTGCTACTGCAGTGAGAGAAGTTACCTGCGCAACTTCTCCGATGACAGGCCCCCTGCTTGTTTCCTCAAAGTTGTCATGTTGGATGACAGCTCCACCGTCACAATAAACGTAGAAATCCTTGAACCTGTGCGTGAGGAGACAGCCGTCTTCCTCCTGGCCATCAGCAGCCACAACGAACGTTTGAACTACTTCCTGGAGAGGCTGAGCCTTGAAGCTGCTCTGAAGGCTACGCTTGGCCAAAAAGTGATGGTGGAGGTTGACCGGCAACAATTCCCTGGTGTCATCCGCTACATTGGGAGCATTCACAAAAATACTTCGTCTGTGCTTTCTCCGTTCTTCTTTGGGGTGGAGTTACAGGTAAAGTGGCCAAGGAAGAAAGATGTTTTACCCGCTTTGTTTGTGTAGATCCCCTACTATAGTTTAAGAGAGTGCACAGTTCAAAACATTGTTTGATTCCTGCCTTGATTGTATAGCTCTTGTGTTGTGTAGGCCTAATCTGGGGCATGCAACTGCTTTGTCTCTGCTGCTCTTCCCTTCTAACAACATCTTGTCTTGCTTTGTATAACTCAACACAAAATTTAGTCCCCTATGACTCACTTTACAGTGGGAAAGAAAGGATTGCTCTTTTCCCCAGCATCTAATTTCCATTGCTTAAATGGGATTTTGCAGAAATACATCTCTTAAACAAGAATGTGGCAACCTAATCTTATTTAGGTGCCATCCTGCTGACCCGCCTGTGGCTCGGGATGTAATGTGGCTTTCTGGCATGTTTTCAGGGTGAAGGTGAAAGCAGAGGGCGCAGTGATGGATCTTACCATGGCACTGAGTATTTCAAGTGTAAGCGGAACTGTGGGGTCTTCCTGCCATTTAACAGAGTCCAGTTTACTCCTGTGCCTGACAACGACTATGCGAAACAGAAGCCAAAGCCAGATGCGGAGGAGGTGGTTCCTGTGAAAGTGGGAGATGCAGTTAGTTTCTACGTGGATGAGGCCCTCACAAAGGGAATAGCAATGGCGGTTTACAGGGAGGGAAGCCAGTGGTTCGTTAAAGTTTGTCCGGTAAGAGCAGCCTTACCTTCTTTTCTTGTTTGTTTTGTACCTGTGTTGTGGTTAGGCCTTACAAAGCACTGGAAGGAACACCCAAAAGGGACATGCAAATGTTTCAGGCCCATTTTTAAAACTGGTTCACGTTCCAGGAATTCCCTGTGTCTGACAGACCTTTTAGCTGATGCAATCTTCTTTCCTATCAGGAAGAAGAAGGAACAACTGACATTTTCAGAGAAATCCCTATGGACTCTGTTGTGAAGGAAAGCTTGCTCTCTCAAAGTAGGTTATCTTGAGATGTCTGCCCTGTGTACCTTCCTGTGGATTTAGGCATTTAATTATTCTCTGCAGGGCACCTGATGAGCTGAAAATGCAACAGAAGCATCAACTAGTCCCAACTAACTCAGGATCAGGAGGCAGAAAAGTTCAGTAAAAATGTCTCAAGTTCTGGACAGAATTCTTTGCATTAGGCAACTAGAGCTCTGAGTCTCCCAATTTGTCAGAAAGAACAGAGAGTCTGATGGTAGTGCATGAATGTTTTCTAGGGAAGAAAATATCACTGGTTAAAGAGTCTTTAATCTAGTTGTAGAAGGTGGAGCAGTAGCCTCATCCTGCTGCCAGACAAACTCAGAAAGGCACAGATGACAGTAGAGGTGATGTGAGTCATTAGGTAAACTGACAAATTGGTGGATTCTGTTTTTTGCCACCAAAAAATGCTGTGTTTCTGTCAGTGCCAGCACGAGGGGAGCAGTCATTACACTCTTCACTGAACTGATTCATCTTAATAAAGGCAGAAAAATAGCATGGCCCCACCACCACTACCATTTCAGAAGCCTGAAATGGCTCTGCAAAAGACTCTGTTAAGCTCCAGAGCAAGGTTGGACTGTGCAGTCTCGAACAGGGAAAATGAGGAGTGCGATCATCCCCTTTCAGCATCAGCAAGCTGTTAGACCAGCAAGCTGGTCTTGCTGGCCATATCACTGAAACTTGTGCTGTGAATCACACCTCATGTCTCCTGTGCTCAGCCTTGTACTTCCCTTTGCTCTGGAATTTCCAAATAGAACCAGTATTGGGTGAGACCCAGGTGTATTTGTCATTAGATGTTGACTTCCTACCTCTCTTGACATTCTGTATTTGCCCACTAGGTTTATTTTTACCATATGAGCCTAACATGGGCTTGGGACACCCAAAACAGATGAAACAAGAGATAAGCGAGAGCGATGAGGATTGTGAAAGTGGGAATTCATCCCTGGAGGTGAACTCCATGGTCCAGATCACCTTGGACAAGGGAAATCGGGTTTCAGGAATCATCCGCTGGTTGGGGTACCTACCCCAAATTAAGCACAAAATGGCAGGAGTTGAACTGGTAAGAAGCGAAAATACTTCCTGCTGTGAGACCGAAAATCAGAATCGGCAGGTCTTGGTTGCTTTATCCTTCTCTCTGAAGACGTTCAATTTGTGACAACATATTTCTCGGCCTGACCAGAGTTGGGCCACTCACATGTCATATTTTGAACTGTGAGGACAAGCACACCTGATGGTGAGTTTATTGCCTAGGGCATGGAACTGGGATTCAAGACTCAAGTGTTTATATATAGGTCATCTTCTAACTTACTGTGTGAAACCAGGCAAGCTGCGTTCTGCACTGTTACCCCAGTTATCACTGAGGACACTTCATTGCCTGCAGAGTGATTATGAGGCTTTATTTGTTGTTCTGCCAAAGACCCTCAAGAACCCTGAGTGACGTTATTGGAACGTGGGACAGAATAATCATGTGTCCTGCCAAGAGCGTTGCTAGATTTAAAACATTGCTAGAATAAATGGAAGTAGCTAGCAAAACAAGACCAAACGGACGTAGCTCTCGAGATACAAAATAGCTATGTGGGGAATCACGCCTCATCCCTCCAGTGCCTGCTCTCATGTCGTTCATCGGTGTTCTCTTCCCAGGATGAAGACAAGGGGGTCACAGCTGGTGAATGGCTGGGCAAATATTATTTCCACTGTGCTCCAAAGCGTGGCCTCTTTGTGAAGCTGCAGTCGTGCCAGCCGGATGTTCGCTTTCAGTGTTCGCACAACAGTGACCTGAATCTTATGGATTATAGTAAGTTCTCTGGGAAAAGGGGACACAGTATCATGCTAGGACAAGGCATACTACAGAGAACCCTTGTGTGCAGTCTCTGTTAGACCAGGTACTGAGAGCAGTATATTTCAGATTATTATTCAGAGTCCAAGATTCCCTTTCAGCTTCGGAGAGGACTGTATGTAGGCCTGACCTGCATCCCTGTGCAGAGAAACTGAGTATTTCTTTACGTTTCCCATTGCACATCAGAACTCACTGGTAAAGCTGTATTTCTCTCTCGTTACAATGCTTAAGAGTGCCAGTCAGCTGCAAACACTGTAGTGCAGTAATTGCTTTATGTATGTGGAACAAAAAGATAGTCCTAGTCCCCACGATCTTCCAGTTTGAGAATAAGCCCACAGAATGGGGATACAGACACAGAGATGTTGGTACGAGGAAACTCTAAGACAGTATTGTCTGGTGAAATAGTAACAAGATTAATGTATCAGTTGTGTGATGTTCATCATTTTCTTTGGGTGTTGAATGAGACGTCAGTTCTAAGGATAGTGAGGTGTCCATACCTCATGGTAGTATTTACACTACTGCCATGGTAGTATTTATAGTACTATTCATATTACATGTAGTATTTGTATGTCCCCCACATGTGAGAGGGACAGTAAGGAATCAAATAGAGGGATAACATAGGCTAGACTTATGGGGGCTAGGCAATGACAAGGCAATATGCTATGAATAGCTCTAAAAGTGAGGACAACGTGGCACGGGCATGTTAGAGAGGGCAAGCTGGCAGGAAATGCAGGAAGGCAACTCAACGCGGTGATCTAGAGCAACAGGCTTTGCGAGGCATCGTGAGTGCTGCAAGCAAGGCAGGGTTCTTCTGCCTGTGGTTTTCTGAGCAGAAGGAAAGGTCTTGTATATCTGAAACCTGACTGTGGAAAAGTGTTTTAGCTATAGGGCCTAGCCTAACTTCTACTCTATCTTAAATGTTACACCAATGTAAATTGTACACGTGGTTCTGGAAAATTGGAAGGGGCAACTCAGGCCCGTGGCCAGGATGTCAGGTGATAACAGCGTTGTACCTGGTGACTGAGAAATAAAGGAGAGCTGGGAAAGGGAGAGAAGACTAATTTTAATATAGAGCTTGATGCGAAGATAAGAAATTCTCACAAGATGACATCTTCACAAGAAGATACAGAGAAGGACAGGCCAATGTTTTCATTTGAACAGCAAGAAATACCTCTAGTGTTCAGCAGACCGTGTGAACTAGCCATTTAGACACTGTAAATGAGACATCAGGATTCCTTTAGGTATTGCCCAGAAATAGGAGCGGGGAGAATAAAAGGTAATTTAAGGACATGCTGAAGGCAGGGGACTGGAATACAAAGGGAAAAAGCAGAAGAAACCAGAAAGAGCAGATTCAAGAAAGCTTAGTGGTTAAAGAGATGACAGGGGGTGAGAATGCAGCTGGGCTTCTCCTTGCCCTGTCTGCTCTCCAGCAGGAACAGCAATGGAAGCAAGCTGGAGACTTGGCTGCTCTTTTTGACGCCAGGAGCTGTCCCACTGTGGCCATGGACTAACTTAGTTCCTCATATTCTCTGCTGAATTTTCTCCTCCTGTGAAATTGGATTGACACCTACTTGCCCTACGGGGATGCTGTCAGTTGTAATTTTTGGTGTTCGAGAGCCAAGCATGGATCGGCTATTAAAGCAAGTTGCCTGTTTGTCTGTCCGTTACTGGGCTGATGTTCTGGCCCTGCCATTTAGGGGATTATGAATGCTGCCATAAAGTGTGTGATGTCTCTGGAGTGCTCAGAGGTTTCAGGCCTTAAGGACACAACGACCTCTCCCAATATAACGGTGCAGCACCTCCTGTAGTCCATGTTCTCAGAGATGCTTCAGCTGTACCCTGTGCATTTCTGTTCCTTTCTGGAACCAGGGTAAGACAGGGCATTCATTCCTTCTCACTCATGGCAGGGTCAGATGGACTAACACAAGCTGTAATGTTTTTTACCAGCTTCTACCTACTTCTTGAGGCTCAATGTTCACCGCTTGCATCACAGATCTTTCTGCAGAGAGCTCCCAAGCTTGCATCTAACATAGCTGCAGCTCATTTGTAGGTCTTTTCCTCTTCCTTATCCTTGGCATAAGGATGGTAGAGGTGGTGAGGCTTGGTAGAGCTTGGCTCTAGTGAGGAAGAGATGGTTAGGTTTTGTCCTGTTTCCAGTAGATGAATGGCTAAAGAGACAAGCCTTCAACCCAGGGTGGTCCTGTCCCAGGAGGCGCAGCACAGGAGAGCGCTGTGCCGACCTTTGAGCAAAGCAGACCTTTGAGGCAGTGGGGAAGGGCAGAGGTGACCCAGATGAGGTGGGAAGCTAAAGGGAGTTGCTTCTGTTACTTGTGTTGCAGGAGGGCAGGAAGTTCTTCCACAGGTTCTGGTCAATTTTCCTCCCCTCAGGAACGAGGTGGCAGTGCGTGTCCTGTGTGGACGGATGAAGGGGATTCAAGGCCACTGTAATTCCTGCTATATGGATGCAGCTCTCTTCAGGTAAGAGTCTGCTTGGGTAATGCACTTCTGCTAAATAAGAAGTTTTTATTTGGGGCAGAGCCTGAAGCGCAGTGCTTTCCTGTATCTCCAGCATAGCTAGAAACTCACCCAGTGTAAAACAGGATTTAATTGTGTGGAGATGCAGCCTCACTGCTTGCTGCCTTTTGATGTCCTTTGTAATCTAATAGGTCCTTGGACTTCAAATTAGCCCTTAGGAGTACCTAAGGTACTCGCGTATCTATCATGCAGGGTAGTGAAAGATCATAGTTCTCTGTACCGGACCAGGCAAACCTTCTCACTGGAAGTAAGGACTGGAAACATATTTCAAAGAAACTGTCCATGGTGTGCCAGGCTGCAGCACTGCAGAGGAGAAGACTCGGCGGTGCCCCCCATGAGCAGTTTTGGAACCAAATATGAAATTCCATTCTCTCTAAGCTGTTTCTTTGCTTATTGCAAGTGTTCATTAAACCGAATATGGTTTATAATCTCACTCTGGAGGCTCTCTGTCACTCGTATTTCTGTAACTGTGTGCATGGGTTGTTGGAAATAAAATCCAGCAACTGTCATTAGGCACTACAGCTGGGTTCTAACTGCTGCTGCAAACCCATCAGACTTACGTAGCATGCTCTCCTCACAGCCTCTTCTCCTGTACGTCCGTGCTGGACTCCATGCTCTTCAAGCCCTTCCCCCTGTGCGACAGGAATGTCCAAAACATTCTGCGGGATGAAATTGTTAATCCCCTCCGGAAGTGAGTATAGTATGTGGGAATCCTGGAAGTCATCCATCTGTTTTCATGCCTTGTCCGCTGCTCTGCCCTCCGGCAGCCAGGTGATGCATGTCACTGAGAGAAAGGGTGACATGGAGGGGGTGTTCTACCAGCCACATCCAAAGGTCTTCCCCTCAGATTTCTCTTTCAGTTGTTCCCTTTCCCTTACTCTAAGGCTGTCATGATTCCTACTGCGTGCGTGTGAAAAGTTAGCAGTCAGGTTTTGCAGGATTGCCTACGACAGTGAGCATGTTAATCCTTCAGCTTGCTGATCTTGTGGCATCTATGTGAGAACGTCCAGTTTGGCACTGACCTCCGCTGCTGAGTTGAGAATACTGCAGGGAGATAATTCTCTCTGCCCCAGCAAGAGGGTTGTCTCTGGCTTGATTCCTGCACAGAGCTGTCAAGCCAGATCCGGTCTTTCCTAGTTAGAAAGAAGCCTTGTTAGCTCCAGTTCTTGGTGAAAAGGTTAAAGAGGGGATTTGTGAGGTTGTGACCACTTCTGTGGGAAAGCCCTGGAGCTGATAAAGCAGCAGCATTGCTAGAGAGAAAGAGCACAGTTTGCTCAGCAGTTGATCTATTAAAAGATGACACCAACTATACCCAAAGGCAGAAAGCAATATTGTGCTGTAACAGAGTCGACCATGGCATGACAGCTAAATTCTCTGGACTTTGTATCAAAGATACCGAGTTCTTTCCCCATCTTTCCTTGCTGGGTGTGGGAGAGAGGCACTGAGAGCTGCTTGTATGTAAGGTGTTAGCATCTTTCTTGGGAAACGGTGCCCTGGAACTGGTCGCTGGAATGCAAATCAGAGTATACTGGTATCAGTGACACTGAGATTTAAATATGCTACAGGGATCATCTGCAGCTCCTTCTTGTTTTTAGGACTGGTTTCGTCATGGCCAGAAGTGTGATGCACCTTAGGGAGCAGCTAACTGAGAAGGGCCAGTGTTCGAGCTTTACCACCGCTGAGAAAGGTAGTACGCTCTCTGGAAACTTCCCAGAATTGCTTGGGTGTGAACCGCCTCATTCAGGCGCCAGGCTGACAACTTAGTTTTGCACGTCTCCCATGCACACGCATTAAAATGCCTGTTTTATATATTTTACATGAAAGTAAAATATATATATAAAATATTTTCAGTTTCTAAAACTCTACAGAGTTTGTAACTTAAGTTTGTCCCAGTGTCTCATGGAAAGATAGGAATTGCTAGATCTCTAGCTAGTGGCTGTTGCTACTGGGAAGAGAGAGGAAGAACTGTGTAAACAGAATTGAAACAAGGGAAATTTCTCTAGTGTTTGAGTTATGCTCTGATAAGTCTGTCCCTGATGTCCTTGCCAAAATCCAGCTCAATTTATTGTTTTGGTAAGCTAAATTTCTCCTAGAGTTCTGGTAAGTTATTTGAGGTTCCTTAGAGATTGTAGTTTGGTTAAAATAAGACAGAAAATAATACAGCTGAAGCCCATCTCCCCCCTGGTTGCAGTCACCACATTTCTGCCCACGTTTAGCACAAGGGAAGATTAGGGATTGCTCCACTACCACACAACAAGCTCTGAGTACCTGGACAGTAAACAAGTGACATTGATTCTTCCAGAAACAGCGGGTATCTTGTCACTGAGTAACACTTTTGTTTCATGCTATTGTTTATGTATTTTAGCCAGGGATGGTTTAGCTGCCGCTGTGTTTCTTAGCTTCCATAGTTGTCACTTGTTTCACTTTGAGTTAATGCTTTTGGTGCTAACAGTAACTGTTCGTTAAGGTTGTCTGGGAGCGTCGCTGTGTTAGTTCAGCATGGAAGAGTGCAATGTTTGTTCTGCATATATGTGATGCCTTCCAAATGCAGCTTAAAAAAATCGTTCTATTTTGAAAAGTTTGAAAAAGCAGCTAGGAAAAGGCCATTTACTTTTTTGCGGCCTCTTTTCAGAGGGCTGGCTTGCTTTTTTTCATACTTACCTGACGATCTATGCATTAAAACCAACAATTTCAGCTCCTAATCTGAACGCCACCTTACCTAGTGTAAAAGGGGAGATTCCTGATTCCAAAATGCTGTCTCTTGTTTATCTAAGAGTTTTAGTCTTCTGGATGCAGTGGGGAATGTTCCTGGTGAGCTCTGACTTGTGCTGTTCTCTGAATTTCCAGATCCTGAAGAGTTCCTCAATCTGATAATGCATCAGATCCTGGGAATAGAGCCACTCTTGAAACTGCAGTAAGTTGCTGTACCTGGGTGATGCAGTTTACCCAGACCTGCTTCACCGGTTATCCACTTTACAATTATCAAGTATTACTTTCACTTTTTCATCAAGGCTTTGAAGGCACAGCTCTGAGTTGTGTACAGGTCCTCTCTGCTGTCCATCGATTACAGCCTGTACAGCTTGTTGTGATCTTGTCCCAGGTGGCCAGTCCAGGCAAAAGCGCTTCTAAACTCTCCCTGCATGTGTTGCCTTCAGAAAATGATGAAAAAAACGAGCACTATCCTTAGGGAGAGCAGGTAGTAGTTTGAGAAACATGGTGTCCGTCTTCAGTGCAGAGCCAACACTGTCTGACAGGCCTTTGGATGTAGTTAAGACATATCCAGGCTGGCTCAAATCCTAGAATCTATCAAACAGGGAGTCCATGGAGAATAGTCCTGTTATTTCAGGACTCTACAAAGAAGATGAGGGTCTGAAGGAAGCCAAAAATAACTGTGCTGTTCAGGAGCATAGAAGGGGATTGTTAGATTTCTGTGCGCCTTTGTTGGGATGTCAGTCAAGCCTTGGATCACGGAGCTCCTCAGAAAGGCTCAGTACAAAGGCAGCTCTGTATTCCGGCTCCCCTGCAGAGGGTCAGCTAAAGGAAATCCTGTCTGTGCTGGCTCCGTGATATAAATGTTCTGGGATAGTTTTTGTACATAACTCACCTTTTGAATGCATCAAGTTTTGCTTTGCAGCTTTTGTGTGTACAATTATAAATAGATCTTTCATTTGAGTTGATTTTGCTGATTGTGCTGTAATGCAGTTGATTAATTGAAAAATATTGAAACATCTTAAATTTTTAAATTTGAAGAGGGGAAACTGAGTTATGCTCTTTGGAGTAGGATGTGATGCAATGTAGGATACAGAGTTTGATTGTGATACTCCTGTCCTCTTCTCGTGGCATGTATTTAGTATTTCTCTGTGGAAAAAGTGCTTCATTTCAGTGCTACAGAAACAGCCCTTGGTGCCTTATGCCCAGAAGCTATTGCAGGACAAAAACAGTGTGTCCTCTGAGAGCTCAGATGTCCGTGGCACCAAGTAAACTAGCTCCCTGTGACCACTCCCTGCAGGTCCGGAGGCCAGGAGGAGCAGGACTGTTACTGTTACCAGATATTTATGGACAAACAGGAGGATCTGGTGGTTCCTGATGTGCAGCAATTAGTAGAACACTCCTTCCTGTCCTCCGATCTGAAGCTAGTGGAGGTGAGCCCAGCTACCTTCCATCTTCCTCACTATCATCTGCTGCCTTTTAATTTCTTCCTCCAACATACCTGTGCCTGCTAGCTAGTCTGCAGTGGGTCTGGTGTGTCTTACGTCTAATGTAGCAAAGCAGCAGCATAGCCACAACCTGAGAGAAGTCTTGGGAAATGTGAACGAGAAGGAAGAGGCATATTGCTTCCCCCTGTTGCTGTTGTGTCCTGTGGATAACTTGAGCAGAAAATCCTTAGTCCAAGCAACAGTAGGGAGAGAAGAGTCTCTGGGACTTGTCTCTTCTGACTTGGTGACTCGTTTAACTTTCTTTTCGCAGATCCCATCTTGCTTCATTATCCAAATGCCACGTTTTGGGAAGGAATATAAAATGTTCAGCAAAATCATTCCTTCCTTAGAGCTGGATATAACCGATCTGCTGCTTGACAGTAAGTTGCTGGGCAATGCTAAAGCTGGCAGCTGGGTCTGTGAGGAACCCGTGACAGGTCTTGTCTCTGGGTTGCGAGCAGATGCGAGGTGGGGATCGTCGTTCCTGTTCCCTGAACGCTAGTGTTGGCAGGAGAAGGTGCATTGCAGGTGAGACCTAGAGAGGACGCGTCCCGTGCCCCTGTTGCCTCTGCAGGTCCCAGGGAGTGCTGCGTGTGTGGCGATGTCGCCACCCTGGAGTGTTCCGAGTGTTTCAAAGACAAGATATTCGCAGCTACGGGCCTGAAGCAGTTCTGCAGCTCCTGCTCCAGACAGGTACTCAGTTTCTTTGGGTGCTTCCAAAATCTGCCTTTGTGGCTGACAAAAGATCAAAACCTCTGAAATATCAGGCTTCCCTTTGCTGTCCCTGCAGCTGTTCAGGTCAGGTACAGAGGGGCCCTTTCCCAAGTAGTCAGTCCCGCTGACTGAGCAAGCTCCGTGAGTGGGGTCAGTTGCCGCATGTTTCTAAACTCTCATGCGTTGCCCTCTGCTTACATAGAGCCTAAATAAGCGCTGATTTTGCACAGAATGACTGCTGGGCCCTTCACGTTGTCTCTCTAGGAGCCCTCCTATAGCTCTCTGACCTTTCTTGGAGGGTAGCAGCTTCCCCTCTCAACTTCTAGCTTTCAGGATGTTGATGTTTTGGTGTCCTCTGCTACGTGGAGGAGTCAGCTGCTTGGAAGGCAGATCAGCTGAGAATAAAGTTGTCCTGCACACTCAGCGGTACCACCCCACCGTCTCTCCTCAGGTTCACTCCCATTACCGGCGCAAAGCGCACAAGCCAACCAGGTTGCACGTCCCTGAAGAGTTTCACAGCAGGAGCCCCCGGGGCAGCCAGCAGGTTCCCCGCGAGAAGATGGAGCTCTTTGCAGTACTCTGTATTGAGACCAGCCATTACGTCTCCTTTGTGAAATACGGCCCCGAGAACGAACACTGGATGTTCTTTGACAGCATGGCTGACAGGCACGGTGAGCACGGGGCAGTGGGCTCGGTGGTTTGAGTGCAGCGAGCACTGTGTGGTGGGCATCTATGAAGGTCTGTGACGCACATCAACGTAGGCGCTGGTCAGTCTGCTCCGAGGCGTGGTGGCAGATGGCTTCAGCAGCGCTTCAGAGCGACTTTGTGCCACATATAAAAGGAGCACGAGGCTTTCAGGGTGAACGTGGGGTGCTGGGGAATAACAGCTTTATATGACAAAGGATAACCTTTTCCCCTGAAGCCCCATACCTGAATTAGGCTCTCTCAGGATCCTGCTTCCAGCAATGATCATTAAGCAAAGCCTAGACCAGAGGATGACCAGGCCAAACACACGTGAGAATTCCTCTTAGTGCTCTCATCCTCTGGCTGTTTTCAGATAAGGGACTTCTTGAGCCAGAACGAGCTGGCTGCCGTATGGGCAAGACAGTTCTTTCCTCCCTCAGTTTGTTCTTGGCATCTCAATATCTCAGCCAAGGTGCTATGTTACTGTCCCTTGCTATGGTGTCTGCTTGAGCTGTGAATACTTGTTCTTTGGGACCTGGTTGGGACTCAGACTTCTCTCCCTTTTTTGGGGTTAGGAGATGAAAATGGCTTCAACATTCCCATGGTAACGCTGTGCCCTGAAGTTGCCAAATACCTGGACTTACCACTGGCTGCGCTGGCCCTGGAGCAACCCCGGGACATGGATGGAGTGGCCAAACGCCTGTTCTGCGACGCCTACATGTATATGTACCAGAGCAAGAAGATGGAGCTTTACAAGTGATGTTGCCTTGGGCTGGTGCTGCCGTGCAGAGCAGCGAGATTTCAGAAACGTGAGCGTGGATCAAACCTGCAGCTGTTAATCGGTGAAAGCAGCCAGAGTGCGGGTACACAGACCTCGTGCTTCTGCCTCTTCTCGCCTCTTCCAGCACCTGGCATCAAGCTATCTCCACGAGCCTGTCAGGGTTTGTAAATCCTGCACCTGGCCTTACCGAGTGATAGCTGGTACTTCTGCAGATCTGAACTACTTAAACACATTCACCTTTCCCACCTTCCTTAACCCACCCTCCTCCTTCCCCAGGTACTCTGCAGCTCTGGCCTCAGGGTCCTCCCACAACTTCCTTTTCTCCCCCACCAACTCTTCCCTCTGAAGGGCAGGACCAGCAGCTCTAATCAAAACATGAGCAGTTATCCTCAGATCTGCAGAGCACAAGAAAACTGGTCTCACCCTGAGTAAACACTTCCTTACATGGACTTGCTAAGTGGGAAAACCAGGTGTGAGCTACACCAATTGTGTTAAAAGGATTATGTTGCCTCAGGAAGATGATTTTCCTTGAGGTCTGGGATTTCACCTCCCGCTCCCCACAAAGTGGGGACCTTTCTTCAACTGTCATGGTCTCTGAGTTGTCATCGATCCCCTTATCCAGCAGTAATATCATCTCTGGCACTTTTATCCGTCATCTCTTATTTTCAAGCACAAGATTAATTGGATGCTTTGAGCTGGAAATATGCTTTAAAAATACATATTTTTGTAAGAACGGAATTGGAAAATAGATGAGGCAGAGGAACAGCCCCGCTCCGCTGTGATCTTTTTCTGAATTCTGCAGGACTGCTACAGACTGAGGTCTTCTGTCTCATTTTAGTGTTTACTGTCCTTTCTCCACATTGATTTCTGAAATCTGTGTTAAAGAGCAGTAACACACTTTTTGCAGGGGAAAAAATACAAACATGAACCCGGTTGGGTTTTCTGTCATAACTGCAGTAAAGATTAGGGTCTCTCTGGGGAAACGGGTATTCAATTAATTTAAATAAGTTACATTTGCAAATTGGGAGGTGTCTGCTATTAAGCACATGCTCTTAGTGATGGCAGGAAGCTTTTATGGGAGGCTGGACGAAGACCTGGGCAGCTCAGATTTAAGACTGACCTGATGGCACATCAAAAACCTGAGGGGTGCATCCACTAGCAGCTGTAAGCACCTTCTCTCTCTTTTTTTTTTTTCCTTTCTTCCTCTTTATAGTTCCTGCTGCCTGTGTTAACTTACAACCTCTATCTTTGCATTGGTCAGAAGGACCTGTAGGCTGGGGATGTGCAGCGATGCGCGTGAGATTAGGGCCATTTTAGCTGGCAGCAGGGTTATAAGGCTAATTGACACCTTGACAGCTTGATAGCGTTATCAGCTTTCACCTCCATGCTTTATTGCTGCATAAGGTTTCCCTACAGGATGGCTGGCACATGTCAACCCTGGATGGCTGGCACACGGCGAGACCTCAGAGCTGCTGGAGTGCTCCGAGATTTCCCTGGTGGCTTTGTCGCCCCAGCGCGCGTGGTTTGATACTCACCGTTTCTGAGCGTGTCTCTCTGGCTCACCGAGCGCTTCTCCTGCCAAAGACCCTGCATGTCGCAGGTCAAAAAGCTGTGCGTTAGCTCCTGCGCGGTGCCAGCCCTGCGAGCAAGGCGTTTCGGGTTTCAGCAGAAACGCTGAAGACGGCGGCTGACCGCTGTTCGCTGCAGAGCCTCGGTGGACAGCGCGTGACCGCGGCGGGGAGGCCGCGCGCTCGCTTTCGCGCCGCGATGCACCCGGCGAGCCGAATTCCTGATGCCGAACTGCCGGCGTTGGAAGCCTTCGCCCTGCTCTCTGTGGGTGGCGAGCCGGGGCACGGCTAGCACAGGATTGCCCTGCGGAGGGCTTACCTGCTCTCCCGCCCGCGCTGCCTTACCGAGCGCCTCTGGCTCATTCCCTTTGCGCGCCTCGGTGCCCGTGGCGGGGTCGATGTGGCTGGTGCCGCTGACCAGCTTCTCCTTGGCTGTTGAAAGCTGCTCTTCGGTCAGTAGCTTGCAAGAACTCAGGACATCGCTACTCAGGTATATTGTGGGCTCGGGTTTTGTTTCGCTGGTGCTTTAGCTTTAAAATTTTTAAGCTAAAAACGAAAACCAGCCTCCTCTTAGTTGCAATGCTTTGGGTTTTTTTTTTTTTTTTTTTTTTTTTTTTTTTTTTTTTTTTTGCTTTGTTTTGTTCTTTTGGGCCTTTCCCTTTCTTTTAATGTACCAAGCATGTTGAGCCCAGCCGTAGCACTGCTTTCTCTAGCCTGTTTTGGCTTGTGTATTTTTTTTTCTTTGTTTAAGAAAAACAAAACAAACACATCATCAGGCAGTGCTTCACTAATCTCTTAATTTCTAAGGAGGGGGTGGTGTTTGTTTGTTTGTTTGTGGTGTTTTTTTTTCCCCTGACCATTAACATCTGCTGCAAAGATGTAAACCAACAAAAGTACCTCTTAAGAAGCTGCGGAAGATGTGCAAATCCAGCCAACTTTCTTTGCGTTCTCTGGGGAGGGGAGCATGCATGTTTTGCCTGAACGCCCATGTGCAAAAATTCAGGCTCCTGCCATTAGGGCTGGTGTCTGGAATAGCCCTGTGCTGAAGATGGGCCTCTACTGCGAGGAATTGCAGGCGATTTCTCTATTGGCGTCACTCACCGCATGTTTTACAATGTGGGGCTCAATCTGGGGATCTTCAGCAGCACATTTTACAAGCTTGGGGGAAAGGATTTTTGAGCTTTCTCTTACAAATCCAGGCAAGATCAACAAAAACATGCTCCTCTCAGAAGGGTGTTGGAGTTTTTTTTCCCATTCCATGTAACAATTTTCATTGATTCCACTGTGATAAAGTCTTTGAACAGTCACTGTTCAACTTCAGCTGTCCTGTCTGCTCATGCTTGAGATGATAGCGTCTTTTCGGGTATCTGAATGATGTATGAGCTAGAGGTGCAGTAAGGGCTGCGGGACACCACAAAAGAGGATGTGGAGCACTTGCCTGGGAAGACCCCAGATGCTTTTACTGTAACCTTTTGCTTTTTATTTTACCTTTATTCAGTGCTAAACCATTACGTGAAGTTAAACGTTGAAGCTGAAGGGAGTGAGTTTTGGGTGAAGGACCAGGACAGCCACAAGGCGCGTTCACAGCTAGCGGGCTAAGGCATTTATTTCGCTTTGAGCTTGGGATGATGTAATCACAGAGATAAGCAGCATATTTTCTGTATAACAGTCAAATTAAAGATTCCCTGTGTCAACATGAAACCAGTCTCCATGCTCTAGAGCACTTGTTCATGCACTGACACAGCAGGGCAAGATATAAAAAGTGGCCAGAGAGTAAAAGCTGAGAGCAGAAAGGGCGAAGTGCCTCCCGCCACAGCTGTCCCGCAAAGCACAAGCTGGGGAGACGGGTGGGTGATTTCCATGTCAAGGCACCGTTCAGTTCACGTCTGTCGTGATGATGCTGAGCATCAGCTTGGGACCACCGAGTCAGTCCCCTGCCTCTGCCATCTACTTAGATGCATTTGCATCACGCAAGCGTCGCACGGAGCTAGCCGCATCCCAGCAAACACGCGAGAGCCGTGGCGCAGAGGCAGCGGCAGGAGCAGCGGCCCCCTCTTTGCTCGATGGGTGCTGCGAACGCGGAAGGCACAGGGCTGCCGAGACGGGCAGAGAGGACACGTCGCCAGCAGGGAGGACTCGGGCCGATGCGCCACCCTGTCCCGTCACGGGACGCCGCTTGCTGCTGCCCTGCTCTGCCCGCCTCCTCCCCGCTGCGCCCAGCTTGTGTCACTGGGAACAGGGGGAGTGGGGTCCGGGACCTGCACTGTCCTCGGCTTAGCACCTGCAGAGCAATGACAGCATGAGAGCCATTAATTTCCAATTAGTCACCAGAGCTTTAAGGAGCACAGAGGAAGAGCTGGCCCCTGGCGAGGGCTGTGTCTGGCCCGGGTTCGGATGGCGCGGAGGGCAAGCGTGGTGGGCTCCTTAGCTGGCCTGTCGCAGCTCCCTGAAGAGGACGTGCAGCTTCTCCGTGATGGCCACCTGATGCAAAAGCGCGAGGAGATGGTGATCGTTTCCCTGCTGGGGAGGTGCGGAACAGCCCCTCGTCCCACCTCCTGCAGCGGGCCCGACTTCCCGGCCCCAACAAGTCGCTGCCGTACCGGGTAGGGCTCTGGCTCGTGGAGTCTCCGGTGCGCAGGGCTGAGGCGGCTGAGGGAGGCCTGCGCGTAGCTCCTCACCTCCGGCAGGCTGGGCAGCACCTCGCACACCTGTGGGACGAGGCACACGACCACGTCCATATGAGGAGCCAGCACCAAGCCTGAGAAACCCTGACTGGGTTAAGCACAGTGCTGCTGGCCTGTGAGCCTGGCCATGGTGACCAAAGCACAGCTGGAAGAGGATCACACTTAATGGGGACATGGACATCTCAGACCCAGGTGAACCTTTGATTTGGCCACTGATGCCAAGATGACGTGACCCAGCTTCGCCCTTCACCCGTGCAGGGGACATCTCCAGCAGCAGCGAGTTCTCAGCTGGCTGGCATCCCCACGCAGATGCCTGCTCAGTGTGGGAGCTGCACGAAGGCCAGTTTCCAGTGCGCAGAAAACCTCAGGTTTTTAGCAATGCAGTTGCAAAATCACCCAGAGAGAAATCAAAGCTTTGCAGTGACCAAAAAAAAAAACAGCTGTGAGACCTTTGCAGGGGGCTCAGCAAGGGACTTGGATGTCTCCACCTCCCACACAGCCACACCAAGACCCCGCCGACTCTGCTGGGCATCCAGGGAAACCCACCTTGGACAGGCAAACTCTGCACACCACACGGACAGCCCACTCTTCCCACCACACTGGCCGCAGCGTCGACTGCACCCTGGCCAGCGCCGCAAGTGCCGGCTTTGAGCCCACGGAGGGGAGAGGGCAGAGTTGGCTCTGACCTGTCCGTCTCTGAAGTACGTGTGATGTAGAGTCTCCACAGTGGTGGGCTTCACCTTGCTGGCCTCTCCATTCCTCCCCAGGACGTGGACTGTGAGCTCATGACCCGCCCTGGGCGAGGGCTCCTCCTCCAGGGCCATGAGGTCCATGAAGGGGTGACCTGCAGGGGTGCTAGGTTAGGGGCGAGCAGACTCATGCAATGCTGGGGGCAAGATTACGGGACAGGAGGGGTCAGAAGATGCAGCTCAGCCAGGCAGCACTGCAGGAGGAGCCTCCCAAACCTTTGCCCAGCACCAAACCAGCCCGTGGTTGGAGAAACACCAAGTCCTAACGGTGCAGCTGGCAGCACCCGCCCAGCTGTCCTCGTGGGGCGCTCCGACCCGCGTGCCCCGGCTGTAGCACCGCAGCAGGCCAACCAGGCTGTCCCGAAGGGCCGTGGGGGCAGACGATGGGCACCACGAGCAGCAGAGCTCACCAGCAGCATCGTAGAGCCGATACACCATCTTAGTTCCAGGGATCGTCGTCTTCTCCTCGTCTTCCGTGAGCTTCAGGCAAGGGGAGCCATTCACCTCCACCAGCTGAGGAGGAGGTTAGGGGAAGAGGCACCTTATTTTTTGTAATAACCCCCGGCTCAGGCCGGTGCCGGGGACCGTGTGGAGATCGCAGCACACGCTGGCCGCTCTCAGCCAGGCAGAGCGGCTGCAGCGCTTCTCTCTACGCCTCTGCTGCAGCCCTGTTCTGCTGCGCGTAAAACCAAAGGAGCAAATCTGTCACCTCTTTACGTGTGACCCTGCAAACTAGGAGGCCACTGATGTGAAACAGCCAAATCAATCATAAAAATATCTAAACCACTCCCAAAGTTAGAAATTCTGGTCCCCCCCTCCCAGCCCTCCCCAAGCTTTTTGTTATCGTGTCCTTGTGAACATCACCTGCAAGAAACAGGACTTCTGCCTTGCAGCGGTGTCCGGCAAAGCTGGTCTCCCCTCTGCCGCTCAGCCCTGACGCGTGAGCCCAAGCAGGAGCCGGGAATCCCCATGACGCACGAGCCGAGCCGTGCAGAGAGCTGAGCCCCTGCCGCCGTTACCTTATAAACGCAGCCCAGCGACGGCTGCCGGGGGCACGTCACCAGGTTCGTCCCGATGCCGATCACGTCGATCTCGCTCCCCTGATACGGCAGGGAAGACAGCGACTGTCAACAGCCCAATCCTACTGCTGGTTTTAAGGCTGCGCTAAAACCAGGGGCAGTCAGAGGCTGCTCTGCCCAAAGGTGCCTGGTATCCATCTGTCCATCCCACCCAGAATCCGTTTTTTCCAGCCTGGACATCTCTGCTTTCACACAGAGAGAGACCAAGTAACAGAGAGATGCTGGGTGACCGTCACATTCACACCCCACGCGCCTGCCCTTTCCACCCCCAAAAGCTTGAGGCCTCCACAAAGGCGATGTCCCAGCCTTGGTGGTGGCCTCCTCACCTCTCGAATGAAGTCCTCCAGGCTCTGCTCACTGATGTCATTGCTCACGGCAATAGAGATAGTCTCAAACCAGGGGACCTGGAAGCTGGAGAGAAAAGCGAGGAACAGAGGGAATGAGCAACCACCCCAGCCGGAGCAGCGAGGCCCATTTGTCTGATGCCATCTTGGTCAACCCAGCCAGGAGATGCAAAGTCAGGCTGGAGCTTTGCAACACAAGCACAAGAGCTCCCAACCTCACCCAGTTTCCCTGAGTGCTCTCCCCACAGCACCAACCATACAATATACTGCTGGGCTGGCAGCGAGGGCCTAACACCCTCCGCAGCCCGTGAAAACCCTGACACGGGCGTAGAGGGCAGGAGGCGGTTTGGTGGCAGCCCACGAGCTCTCCGCAGGGTCCCCGGAACAGGAGAGCGTCTGGGACTCACCAAGCGCCACAGGCACGAAACACTCGGCGTATCTCCTTGGACTGCTTGGCCAGGTCGCCGCTGTCCAGGCGCACCCCGATGGCACGGTAGCCCAGCTGGTTTAGGGCCAGGGCCACGGCACAGAAGTTGGGAAGGCCGCTCCTGGCAAGGGCAAGGAGAAGGGTTGGACTGGTGAGGACGCAGCAGGCCCGGGGCCGGAGCAGGCCACGCGCAGAGCTGCGGCACTGGTTGTGACAAGGCCCTCTGCCCCGCTACGTGTCTGCACCTGTGGCCAGCACTGGATGCACTGGAAAAAGCCATGAAAGTGGGCAAGTGTGCCCGCTTCCAGGCACCAGGAATTTCCCATTCAAAAACTGTCTGAGCCAGAGACTGTTTCAATAGATTTGACATGTTCGGTCTCCCCTTGAGCCCAGCCAAACCTTGAGCACCCACCGCATCCCGAGGCGGCGAGGTGCCCAGCTCAGCTGCACGTCGCAGGAAGAGCCTCCTCCTTTTCTGGGTTTCAAACCTGTTCTTCTAGTCCTTTCTGCAAGGCATAAATGCTACCCAAGACAGCGGCCCGGCAGCAGAGGCATTTCAAGAGCTGCCCTCTCCGCTCCTGTCCCCCCCCAGCTCCATCTCATGCTCAGCACAAAAGGAGGGACCCGTCCGGCCCCATCTGCCCCGCCGCATTCCCCATCTTTGTAAGATCTAAGATACGGGCTCCTAGGGAGATGGGACAGCCCTCAGGGCAAACGGCACCCGGACAGCCCCGGCCTCCTCACCTCATGACGCAGTACGTGTCCAGCAGCCCCTGGAAGTTGCGCGGGAAGCTGATGGCGTATGACACAAAGGCGGCCAGCTCCCCACGGTTCACCTTGTCAGGGGAGGCCTGCAGCAGCTCACACACCTGCAGCAGCCACGACTCGGCCAGGGATGGGAGATCCACCGGCTCTCCTCCAGCGAGGGGGGTCAGGACCTGCCCGGGGGCAACAGCCACACTGCACCAAAGATGTCCCTGCTGCTACCTAACTCCTGGCTTTGGAGGAAGATCTACAGGGCACCACCTCGGTTCGCAGCGGGGACAGGCCAGGCAGAGACAGCGTCCTGCTCGCTGGGTGACACGAGCTCCGTAAAGGGCAGCGGGGTAGCCCCACGTGAGGGACACGGTGCTCCCAGCGCCCGAGGGACAGGCCCCATGTTCACTCACATGGCCCGCACATATCCCATCCCACGACCCAACGTCCCGCAGCAGTCCCTACTTCTCCCCGAACTACCTGACGTGGCGGGATGTCCCCTCTCCTCCAACCACACGTCCCACACCACAAGAACCACAAATCCCCACAACCAAGTGACCTAGCCCAGCCCTCAGTCGCAGCCACACACCCCACGTCCATGGGACCACGGTGCCGTCCTTCCCCCTTGGCTCAATCAAGCTAGCATGCTCCACCCCATGACCGTGCGCCCCCCTAGACCCACAGCCCAGCAGGTCCCCAAATGCAGGGGCGGACAGGCCAGAAGTACTTGGGGTGCAGAGCCGAAACAGAGAGACCACAAGAGCACCCCTGGGGACGTGCGAGCTCACGTCCAGGCCTGCCTGGCTGGGGAAAGAGCATCTCGTCCCCTCTCCCACCCGCAGCGACACTCACCCGGGGCTCCACCTCCGCCAGCGACGTGAAGGACATGATGAACGAGTGGGCCACGGTCCCCTGCACCGGGATGCCATAGAGCTTCCCCGCCAGGACGTTGCTGGTGCAATCAAAGCCTGCCACGAGGGAAGGGGTGTGTGTGTGTGGGGGGGGGGGGTGAGGACGCGGGCAGGAGGCACAGCGCAGTGCCAGGAGGAGCCGCTCCACAGGGCTGCACTCACCCCCGATGTAGGAGTACTTGGAAGCCGAAAGGCCGCCATCCGGACCCTGAGCACGACGCAGCCCCATCTCCATCAGCTTCGTGGCAGGGCCAGCAAGGAGCCGGAAGCGGGCGGCGTTTGTGGCCACCAGGCTGCGAGACAGGAGTGCGCAAGCTGTGTCAGGAGGGCATCAGGACCAGGGCTGGGAACGGTGCACAGCGAAGGCAGACGCGCTGCGGGACTCCCAGACCAGTTCAGCTCCGCGCTGACTCAGAACCGCAGTGGACGGACTTGGCAGAGGCCAAGCAGGATTTTGAGGGTCTGGCTACAGCAGGGGGGAACGTGTTCCCAGTATCCTGTGGCAGAGGGATCCAAGCACCACAAAAAAGGCCGGACTGGCTCCTACCTGGCATAGCTGACCAGACACAGCAACGTGGTCTCCAGCAGCTGCACCACCAGCAGCGGGCCCTTCACCTGCAAGAGTGGGACCTGCGGGAAGAGGCAGGCGAGCGGCAGTGAGGCCTCCCGCCCCCGACTGCAGGTGACGGAGCTGAGGGAGGCAAGCTGGATGCAGGCGGGAGCCAACAGCGAGGAACATCTGTCATGTAACGAACTGAAATCGCTTTACCCACGTGCGAGCGCGGAGCAGATGTTGCCATCGGCACGTGGGGAAACTGAGGTGCAGAAGGGAAGAGCCTGTCAAGCGACAGGCAGAGCGCGCTGGCTGTCCAGGACGCGGCACCACGCGCCGCCCGTGGTCCCGAGGCAGAGGACGGAGGCTGCTGGGGGATTTGCCTCGGGACCAGCGCGGCTCACGCTCACCCTAGAGAAGACGACAGAGCCTTCTGGCGCAGAGGAGAGAGTCACCTCCGAGGCGTCCACGGTGCTCAGGTACTCGAAGAAGGCTTCTTCCGTGGTGCTGGGCAGGACCGACCGCAGGTAGGCGATATCTGCGGGGGGCGGCAGCTGAGCGGGCAGCACTGGTGCTGCGGCGAACGGGCCCCCGCCGCTTACGTGGGGGGTCGCTGCTCCCGCGAGCGGAGCTCCCCGCTCCGGCTCCCGGTTTGGCGGGGGCCGAGCCGCGAAGGCCGGCCGTCGGGCCGAGATCGCAACCCTCGACGGGCAAAACCGGGTCGAGCTCCCAACGGCTGCGCGGGGCTCGACGCCTTGCTCTCCGGGGAAGCGTTGCGTTGGGACGCGACCACGGCGCCGCAGGGAGGGCAGGGCGCAGGCACGGCACCCTATGGCCCCCCAGGGAGCCACAGCGAGGGCTGAGCAGGGCCTCCTCGGTGGGGCGCTGACCCACCCTGACCTCCAGCCCCTCAAGGGACCATCCAGACATGGCCCAGTGCCCCCTGGCCCCTTTGAGGGACCCCCCCAGGTCCCTCTGAAGGATGTCCCTGCCATGCTGAAGTCCCTGAGGGGTCTCCCTGCCCCTCTGAGGGATGTCCCTGTCCCACCTAGGGGTCCCCTAGGTACGCCGGATCCCCTGAGGAGTCTCCTCACCCTTCTGAGGGGAAGCCCTTGTCCTCCCACCCTGAGGTCCCCTTAAGGGGTGTCCCAGGTCCCCCCACCTGCCCTGAGAGGTGCCCAGGTCCCCTGAGGGATGTCCCTGTCCCCTCAGGCTCCCCCTGCAGGGTCCTCCCTGTGCCCCCCACCAAAGGTTCCCTCACCCCTCTGAGATGTCCCCGTCCCACCTAGGTTCCCCAAGAGGCCTGCTGCACCCTCCGAGGACCTGTCCCGTCTGCCCCACTAAGAGAAGTCCCTGTCCCTCCCGCCCCCCTGAGAGGGCCTCGGCTCCCCTGAGGGATCTCCCAGCCCCCCAGGTCCCTCCAAGGGATCTCCCACCCCCCCCCCCCCGGGATCTCCTGCCCCCTGAGGGATCTCCCGGCCCCCCAGGTCCCTCCGAGGGATGTTCTCCCCCCCCCCGCCCCGCACGCACCGGCGGCGGAGAAGCGGAAGGCGCGGAGGAAGCGGAGCCCCTCGGCCAGGCCGGCGCCCAGGGCGAAGGCGCCGCGGAAGGGGCAGCGGCGGAAGAGCAGCTCGGCGGCGGCGGGGGCGCGGTGCCGCCCGGCGCGCCAGTACCCGTACGCCATGGTGACCTGGTAGAGGTCCGTCAGCAGCGCCATGGCCGCCGCGCCGCCCCGCGTGACCCGCCGCGGCCAATGGGCCGCGCCGCCGCGCGCGGGGGACGCCGGGAGCTGTAGTCCGGCGCCCCCCTCCCCCGCCCGGGGCACTGGGCTCCCGCGGGCCGGGCCCGGGGGCACCGCCCGCCCCGGGGGCACCGCCCGCCCCGGGGGCACCGCCCCGCGGCCGCCCTGGGCACACGCGGCCCCAGCTGCAGATCAGGCACAGCGGGGCACCACGGGGACGGCGGGTACCGCGTAGCGGGGGGCACCAGGCAGACCCTGCACGCCCAGCACGCTTGGGGGGGCAGCACACGCCTGGCCCTAGGCACGCGGGAGGCTGCACAGGGGGCACACAGGAGGGGAGGCACCCAGGGCACGGCCACGCGCACCCGGCACGTGAGACACCGCGCACACCCCGTGCAGCACGCGTGCGGACAGCCCAACGCTGCGTTAGGACTCCAGCACACACACACCCCGGCGTGGGGCGTGCAGAGCACGGGCACGGCGCGCAGCAGGGGAAACCAGCACGGCACAGACGGCGTTCGGCTCCTCGCTGCTCAGCTGCTGCGTACGGAGCAGCCCAGCGCCGGGCGCTGCCACAGCTTCATCCTGCACTCGCAGCACAACGCCACGGCGCTCGCCACTTGCGCTGCTCAGTGTTTGCATTTTGCAACTCATACCTGGACCTTGGACTGTGCAGCAGGACTACCCGCTGTTTGCGCTTGTGGTGCGAAATAGTCTCCCCTGTCGCAGGTCATGCCCTGGATGGTCCCCTCATTCCTAAAGCACAGCGTGATCAGCCAAGTATCCTGCACAGAATGGCAAGAGCAGCAAAAGAAAACACGGGAGGAAATTCAGCCCCATGTGCCAAAACTGCAGCTTCTGAATGATTCCTGCTCACTCATCCCAGGGTATCCTGTAGAAACCAATTTGGGTTTCTGCCCTGAGATTAGTGCACATACCCTTAAGCACAGGCTGCTCAAAGGATGTCATTCCAAGCCAGAAAGCTAGTCACCCCATACCTGAAGGCACAGGAATAACAGCCTTTCCCCTTTTATGAAGGCAGCAAGGAGGGGAAATATCCCTCACTCTCTCAACACATTGCTCTCTGGATAAGTCACACATTTGCAAATAAAGATGTCATACAATCTGCACTCCCAATCTTGACCTTTATTAATTATGCTTTCAGAGAGGATATAGGTTTGCTTCTAGATCTTGTTGAAAGCAGCAATGTCAACGCTCTGCACCTGAAACAGAACAAGAGCAGCAGCTGGAGATCACCAAGTGCTTTTCAGACATTCATAATGAAGGAAGTACTCACACCAGGGATTTCTTGACAGCACACATGCTTCTGCTCAAACAGAGCAAGCAGAGCCCACTTCTCTTAGGGCAGCTTCCCTGCTCTAGTAAGAGCCTCCTTTTAGGTGGTTTAGCAGCTTTTTAGGTGCTATTTTGGACTGCTATTTAATAAGCACAGTAGCCTCAGTCACAACTGGAAACTCCTCTGTGCTAGTTACTGTGTGAATTTAGACAGTCCAACCTATGAAGAACATACAGATTAAAACAGTTTCTAACTTGTTCCACAAGATGATCTCACTGTTACTTAGTGCACAAGCTGCTTGGGCTTTTGGGACTTGAACACACCCCTCTCTTCCCACAGGGCAAAGGATAACCCCAGCTGATAATTGTGTCATTTCAAATAACAACACAGTAAGATTAAAGAGCTGCAGTTTCCAATTTATCATGTGTATATATAAGCAAGCAAAAGAGCAGGCAAAGAAAATTAAGAACAGGCACATGGCTGCTGCATCCCTCTCCAAGTGGAGGGACAGCAAGCACTGTTGTACCAGCATACTGCCTGGCACAGAGCTGAGGCTCCTGCTACCACTTCCACAGAAGAAGGGAGGGTGGGCTGGAGACATTTCCTCTAGCCCCAACCACCAAGGGTAAACAATCATTTTTCTACCTTGGTGGTGCCCAGCCTAACTGCAAAAAAACAGTGGTTCCCCAAGGTAAAAGCCAATGGGCTGGATGAGCAGTAAGAGGGCTCACAGCCTGAAAAACAGCTCTGCAAAATATCTGCAAGATATAAAAGTGTATTAGCCAACCTTAAAAACCCCAAAACATGCGTAAGTCTCTCTCTGCAAGCAGAGACACCATGAATTCCATGCGTGTTCCTATTAACGATCCAAACATATCAAAGCCTGCAAAAGTGAACCTACTTGGTCAAAAATGACCCTTTAGGGCAGGCATTATACAGCATTTACAGCTCACTGAAAGACTTACGTAGTCTTCAAACTTGGTGATCTCTTCCTCCAGGATGTCTGTCCCCACTTTGTCATCTTCCACTACACACTGGATCTGGAGCTTCTTAATGCCATAGCCTACTGGGACCAGCTTGGAGGCTCCCCACACAAGCCCATCCATGTGGATGGATCGGACACACTCCTCCATCTTTGTCATGTCAGTTTCATCATCCCACTGCAAAGGCGTGAAATTAGAACTTCAGTGTTTTCCTAGAGATCAGCATTAGCCCTGAGAGATGTCCAGCAACTAAAGACTCTGCAATCACATATGCAGCAAACAGTGGCGGTGGACGACCCTCCCATCACACAAAGATTAAGGTGCACCCCTAAATCAGACAGGGTAACTGAGCTAGTCAACATGCTTTCATATATTTAACACGTGCCCATGTCTCTAGTTTGACTAGCAGCTAAAATTCAACACTGCCTCTTCTCAGTACTTTTCAACTAACTCAAGCTGTCTTTTCTTGGCTGCCATTCTCACTAGCAGATGAATTAGCTGGTGGGGTTAGCCAGACTAAGTATGACTTTGCAGCAATGCTACATAGCATGTATTTCAAGTCTATCTACAAACCCTTCATATGCAGCAAAGCAAATTCTTCCTGCAGCAACACAACTACTTTGGGGCACTCGCTTTAAAATGTATGTGAAAGTTGAATCATTACCAAAGACATTTCTCTTCTGTGCAGAGCACCAGGCAGCCCAGAGGTTGTTCTACTGTAAGAATCTGCTTAACCAAAACCAATTCATTCCCATCTTCAGGGTATGTTAGACTGATTTTGCTTTAACTGATTCAAAGAAAGGGGCTACTCCTGGTCAGGGGAACCCATCAAATAGCAGCCTGCACTGCTTTTGCCATAGTTCAGAGGAGGCAGCAGCAGCACAAAGACTGTAGATCCCCGCTGCAATATTCTATCTAGCTGCAAACCTTTTTCAAAAATCTGCAAGTCACATTTGCTTCACCAGACAACTTGGATCTGCAAGTGTCTCATGCTGCAGGAGGCTGCAAATCAAACAACCTCATTCACAAACTCCCCCTACTTTAGGGTTACTCACTGGCTTAACATCCAGAAGGATAGAAGACTTGGCAATTAGACCCGGTTTCTTGGCCTTCTTCTCTGCATACTGACGCAGTCTCTCTTCTCGGACTTTGGCAGCCTCTTGGTCTTCCTCTTCATCATCACTACCGAAAAGGTCGATGTCATCGTCCTCATCATCCTCTGCAGCAGTTGGCTCAACTTTCTTTGCAATTGAAGCAGATGGGAGCTCCACTTTCTTGGAGGGAACACTGAATGGTTCCACTTTCTTTAATGGGGTGGCACACATTGAAGTTTGCATTAAGGGAAAAGAATATTAATCTCAAGACAAATTAGAGCAGCACTTGAGAACTCATGCAAGTCCCAAACAAATATAGAGGAGCACTCAATCCTACATATAGTTTTGGGGATATATGCACACACCTATACTGGGACAGTACAGCTAAGTCTTGTAAAGACAGGTTTCCCAACTCTTTTTCTGCTTAGACTCTTGTGTTCTAGATATCCTGAGCCTATACTTACATTCATGTAGGTCTGAAGACTCACATATATTGGTTTGGGACAGATCACAAGGCAGCCACCAAAACTGCTGAAAAAGCTCTAATAAACTTATCCTAATCACAAGCATCTCAGTCCTCAGCACAGAGAGAGAAGACCTCTGAAGCAACCTGGGACTTTGATATGAAGTACTCAGGAACAGCACTCTGCTGATCCTCACCTGGGTTGGTGGAATCGATGCAGGCTGATGGGAGGTAGATTTTTCCAGAGTATTCAGGCGGCTTTCCAATTTGAAGATGGCCAGCTGAAGATCTGCAACAACTGCAAGAAGGGGAAGAGGGAGAGGGAAACTTACCTTGTAGGCTCCAGCATCAGCTCTCAAGTCAGGCCTTGAGAGCTTTTGCTCAAAGAAGGTTTGCAAATACCAGCTGTCCCGGTCAGAGGAAAGTCTGCAAAGCTCTGATCAAAACACACTGGCATGTGCTCATGTGGCCACAGACAAGGTCAGTAAGGTGGATGCTCCACAGCAGCAGGACCCCACCAAATTTGCTTTCATGCTGAAAGATTCTCCCCACTTACCACTGCGAAGGTTTTGGTTTTCTACCTCCAGGTGAGAAATTCTGGAAATGAGTTCATTTTGATCACCAGCAGGCCCAGAAGAGGTTGTGCTTGTGCTCTGCAACAAGGAAAACCGAGCTGAAACAAATCTGCTCACCTACTCCCAAAGCTCAATGTTCAGTGAAGCGAAGCAGCGTCAAGCCTTGGGGGAGGAAGAGATTTTAAAAGCTACCTAAGAACAAGGTCATTTCATCCAAAGCCTTGAAAAAGAATATACTATATGTAGAGCTCTATATAATGAAGCATGAAACATCCCATGAATCTCAGCTGGCACTGACGAGTACAGGATGAAGTCATTCTTTGCAGCCACAGATCATGAACTACCACTAAACATGCAAAAGGTTTTGAAAGTTTCACACTAAGCCCCTTCAGGGGGGCAGCTGGTCTCTTCTCACAAACTGAGGCACAGAGCACAGAAATGACCTGCCTAATGTCACACAGCAAGTCACCGTGAAAGCTAGAGAGGCCTAAATTTCTAATTACCATTTTCTCTGCTCCAGTCTTTAATTCCTCTCAAAAAACCCTGAAATCTACTTTAATACATACTAAGGGGGGAAATTATACCAACCTAGTTTCAAAAGGGTTTATTTTAATAGCAAAACCTGCTTTTTTTTAAGGAAGCCCTTACCTATAAATCAATCCTGCAAAGGGAAAGAAAACACAGGCCTTCAAGCTTTAAGTGTCAGTGTAACTGAATACAACAGTAGAGATAATTTATGTTCTGTCAAGTGCATCCTGCATATAATTAACGTGATTCTCAGTTGCATTTGACATGCTCACAGTATCCTGGCAATCACTTAAAATGAAGAGATGGGGAACATGGAGTATATGGAAAGCGGGTTCTGGGAGAGAACCCTAGAAGAGCAGGGTTTACAGGACACAGGAAAGCAGCACCTGCTGCTTCTGGAAGGAAGGTCAAAGAGACCTTTTCCTTCACCTACTTGAAAGGGAGCAGGGGCCATATGTCAAAAGCAGGTGGATACAGGCTCAGGAATACAAGTGCCGATCTGCAGTCCCCAGACTTGCTCCCCAAGCTGGGAGACCCAAAGGCCTATGTACTACATAGCATGAGCTAGAACCACATGCCAAAGGGCAAGTGCCTCTCTGTGTGAGATGTAGGGCTGCCCTCCAGCTTCCTCTCAACCACCACAACCAGCTCCATCCGTGCGCAGATGACTTACAGTTGAGCGGCCTGACTGCCTCTTGTGACGGGCAGAGGAAGCTTCTTTACTATGCGGAACTGTCTTCTGCTGGAAAGGGCGAAAGGTTTGGGGGATGTGTTTGGTTCAACATGAAAGAGAAAAGCACTTCACTCATGCTGAAGGAGGCAGTCAAGAGCAAGAAGCAGATCCTCATGCAGGAGAGACTGTTAATAATGAGAAACAGCTTCACACCAGCTACACTCCAAACAAAGCTGCATATAAAGTCATCCATGAACTCTGCCACCTTTTTGCTATGTATCTCAGTGCTTGCAGAAGGGTCAGGTAGCTGGGTGGCAGAACTAGACAAAGATATCTAGAGCATGGCCTTAGCCATTTTGCCATCCGTAAAATAAGAGGTGCAGTAGATACATGCATCACTGCAGCACACACCGCAGGTCTCAGCTAGCTGTCCTGTCAGTAGCTAAAACATTCATCTGCAGACACATGCAAAGCTACTAAGACTCTGAATAAGCCCCCAGCTGCCACTAAAGCATCTTTCCTAGAGAGGAACAGAACAACAACCAGCCTGCACTGAGCAACCCGATGACAGCCAAAGGTGGGTTTCCATCCACACGTCTCCACCACCACCAAGGACAGACTGCTAAGCAATGGCGGATCCATCACATCAGGCCATCTCTAGTCTTGTGCACCAGACTAAATTTAAACTTCAGAAAAACCCATTACCTGACCTTTCCCTGTTCTAGCTGCATCATCAGGGCCAAGATCTGAGTCAATTTAAGGAAAAGTCTGAATTCTCACAATAGTCATATTCATCCATACACCTCCTTCCCCCCAAACTTTTTCTTTTTCTGCTTAAAATCAGGAGCTATTATACCTGCAAAGAGGAATATAGAGTCACATCGTCATCATCACCCCCCCCCCAACACACACACACACACAAAAGGCCTGCTGGCTCAGCTAAGCAAAGCACTTCAGACATCTGGCAGTTTGAAGCCCTAGTCACATTTCCAAGCTAAACGCAGCAGCATTTCCACAGGCTCCACACTTGTGCTTGCAATTCTGGCCAGCCTGCACACAACTGCTGATGCTGAAGATGCTGCAACACAGCTAAGCCTATTCAGTGCTGCAGGACAGCTTGCTTTCTAAACCCTGTCTCACAAGCTTAGCAAACCATTTGCTGCTGAGCTCAGTCTGCCCCCAAATTTCTCTTCCCCGTCAATAATATTAAAGAAGCCATATAAAGTCTTGCTGGCCTCACAGTCACTAATGAAATACCTCAAAGATGAAAAAAAAACAAGTGGAGATGGTACTGTCTACGCTTACACTTGTCAGCTGACATCCTGGGGTCTCACACCAGATAGGTCAGCGCTGCTCCTCCCTGCAATCAAAGCAAGAACTTGAACAGCTTGGCAGGATGTCTTTAGCTCAAAATGAACCTGCCAGCCTTGTGTGGTAACGTTATTTAGGTGACAAGTCTGAAGAGAAAGAATCTGACATCTTCCAGAAAAGAGTGTAGGTATGGCTTGCGATATTAAGATGAGAGGGCTTTGAATGCTCTACATGAAGCTATCTAAACAAGGAAGGACATAGAAATAAGATATTTTGTTACTATAACAAACTATTTTTCAGTAGTATAAAAATCCTGAGGTAAAAAAAAAAATCTAACTGTATACTGCCATCAGTTGCTGTTTGTATAGCATACATAACCCAGGGAATTGCACAAAGCAACTGCAGAGCTCTGCAATGCACAAATAAATTACTCCCTTGCCGCCTTATCTGAAGTCTTCAGGAGGGGCAGCAGTGAAGTTGCAAATACAGGTAACAGAGCCCAGGGGAGAGTCAGCTCTCCCAACGGAGCATTGAAGTATGCATCTCCCATCAGTATGCAAGAAGGCAGGTAACGCAAGCGCTAGAGAAGCTGCAGTGCAGACAGCTCAGTGACTCTGCGGGGAGTTGTTTCACCTCCAGAAGGACTTCTTGGCTGCAGGTCACTGCTGCACACACAGCAGGATTTATTCACAACCTGGGTGCAGTTATGGGGTGAATGCACCCAAAATTCATGTAAGCAGTTTAGTGTTGTGCAAGTGGACAAAACGCTTCAGCAACAGCAGTCCTTGTACATGCTAAGTTGCTGCATTAGTAGAGGGTTCATATTTCCTATTATACTACTAAACTAGGATCCTGCTTGTTCCTCTGTGCTGTTTTTCATGTCTATTTAAAAGGGAAGTTTACAACTCAGAGGGGGCTTGTGGTGCTGGCAGGCAAGGCAGAGTGCGACATTTAAACAAACACCCAAGGGAATTGAGAGATTATTTCTATTCCTAGGCAACCCCTTGGCAGGGGTAGGCTGAACACAGCCATCACTCGCTAGGGAGAAAAGAGTGTGGCCTGTCCTAAGATGAAGCAAATGAGATGAGAAGTTCTGACAAGCAGGGCTGACTGTTCTTTAGGAACCTGTAATCGCCCTGAAGTAAGGTATAGGAGTGCAAGGCACAAAGTTTCCAGCTCTGGGAGATAGTCAAATCATTCTGTTAAAGTAGTCTTTATGAGACTGAGGGCTTGCCCTTGGGATAGTTCAAGCTTTCAGAGAGAGATGGTCACCATAACGTGCACATTACCTAACATCTGTTCCTTCCCACGTGCAAGAGTTTTTTCTTCTGAACCAACTGTGCAAGAGGAAGTTCAATACAAGTGTTTGTGAATTTTATCAAGCACATTAATTCAAAATCCCCAAAGGTGAGTTCTACTTCTTCAGTTACTTCCTGCAGTCTTATGGTGCTAAAACCTTCCTTAAAAAAAAGCTTAAGTCATAGTTTTTATGTTGATCCCACTTCAGTGATGTACTGACTAGCACTACAACCCTTTCAAAATATTCTGCATAGAAGTACTCAACAAGCCTGGAGCCATACAAGAACTATACAAGTTCAATCAGTCAGGCAAATTAAATCCCTGGGACTTTTAAATGGGAGAAAGCCAAATGTTAAGTTTGACTTCCTAAAACATGTCTTAAGAATCAGACAGGAGCACTGACTACTGAAGAAATAAAAAATGGCAGAAGTTGCACTTCTCCATATCAGACTGAATGATAAATCTGTCTGGACAGCTACAGCAAAGAGCTCCTTACTATGTCAGGCCTAATGAACTGACATAGCTGGAGAGCTGGTGCTTCCTTCCCTGCATGAAGTATCCAGAGGCATTGATCCTTTCCTTTAACTTGACCTAATCCGTTGAAGAGCGTTATGTGGGATTTTACACACTTTGTTACAGATAGGAGAATGCGTACATTCTCCAATACAAAGTTTGTAGGGCACTCATGGCTCCATACAAAAATTAACTCCATTTCATGCATGCAGATGTGCAACATCCCTCCCCTCAGGTCAGTGTACTAGAGCTCTGGAAACATGGAACGTTTGGCCATGCTCAGATGCTTAAATGACCTGCAGGGAGATGATGCTCAAGAACTGGAAGAGGCTTTCATCCACTCAAGACCAACAGGAGGGATTCTGACCAGTTTTCTGCAGAATGAGTGACCATTACCTGCACACAGATGCGTTTCTGAACATGGCCTCCGAACTCTTGTGCAGGATCAGATGTGCACACATAGCTTTTGGGGGAGCTTTTCTTGTTTGAAATCCACACACACAGAAAATGCACAAATACAGAAGCTCTCTAACAGAGGGAGCTAGGGCAGAGAGGGAGCTAGGGCAGAGCAGGAATAACAGCTTCAGGCTCCTACACCAGTGGTCTGCCCAATGTCAGCCCTTTTTTGTAGCCTCAGACAAGGCTTTAGAAAATAGAAGTTCAGTCGCTAGCTCTGTTGGACTTGCTTTATGATCTCAGGCAAGTCAATCCTTTCCAGGCCTCCATTCCCCATCTGGGAGATCTCTCACCATCTGTAGTCTCAACGCCGCCAGCTGCAGTACTACAGAAGTTAAAAACTTTATATGTAGGAAAGCATTAGTGATCTAGAAGATGTAAACTGGCGCGATTGTTTAAAGCAGAGATGACCATGCAAAGCAGGATGAAAGGTATGTGCAAACAAATGTTTCTGGCATCAGGGAGTTTCGTACTCTCCCTTGGGAGATACAAATCACTACTTCAACAGTACTTCTAATACCCTATCACACATTTCAAAACACCCCCCAACTGAAGCACATCTGAAACAGACCTTGGCTGAACTTCACAGAAAGCAAGAAGCAGAAGTCTTCTATCTCCCCATCTTACAAGAGCCAACTTTTCACTAGCTTCATCTTCGATTCCTACTTCTGCATGTTTAAGTGGAAGGAAAAGACTAAATTCTGGCTAGAAAAATATGCTCCAGAATTATTCTGCAGAACCTGCAGGATAAATTGTTTTGAGACATCAAAATGAAGTTTAAATGTATTCTAAAAAATCAAGCCTGTTCCATGTCAGAGCTGTCCAAGATTAATAACAATCCTTCAGAAATCAAAGCTACGAAAGCTACTGTTAAAGACATGTTTCTCAACAGCTCAGTCTTTCTAATCCACCCATCAACACAGAAGATCCTCCTGTGTTTTACCACTTCATGGCAGAGATGTGATAATCTGAAAAACTGAAAAGATAAGATCTCTGGGATACTGTATAAAACAGGGTAAGGCAAAAACAGTAAAATGGGATTACAAGACAGTAAAGAGTACGAGGAAGAGGCCACTGTTACCTTGTGCTCTGCTCATCCAAGCAATGGCATACTTGGGAATAGAATGGCAGGTATAGGTTGGCTAAGTTATTTGAGTGTCCCTAACAGCAATGCAGATTAATTTTTTTTCCCAGTGCAGTACATCCTGCTTTTCCTTCAAGCCATCACTAGAGTCCAAACTCACTTTGGTGAACATCCTAGATTATGCAAATTTTGAGGTCCTTCAGCTCAGTCCTGACCTCAATTTCTCAAGCATGCTGAGTTTTCCTCATAGGAAAGGAACACTGAACAGGAGAATTTCTGCTAACAAAATTAACCTCCAGAAAAGCACTACAACATACCAGAAAAGCAGGGATGCAAGGAACTTTATATCCTCAAATTTCTGTTCTGGCAGTTGCCTGGTGCTTTGCTAACATCCCTCCCAATTTTGGCTGACCCAAACTTGCATGTTTCTCACCTGACAGAGCTTTTGAACAGCAGGAGTCATAGGCCAGTACAAGAAATACCCTAGTCTGGAGCTTGTCTGGTAAACCATAGACCATCCACCAAGATGAGAATATGCCTTCGGGGCAGACCAGCAGCACTGCCTGGTAACCTGTATTCAGGTTTCCTGCCCCTTCTTTACTTCTCCAGGAACAGAGAGGCTAGAGGTGGGCAGGTCTTAGAGAAAGCAGCTGACACCACATTTTGCTCTGATTTTAAGATTTTGCTCTGTTCAACGAGGTCATTTCAAAGTCCTTTAACATTTTACATACAAAAAGTTCTCAAAATCTGTCTGAGACAATGGCTTATTTCCCCACTTACTTGTCTTCCTTAAGTCCAAGCTGAAAGTCTCAAAAAAGGGCTGATGATTTTTACTAAAAGCTCAAACAGGTTATGGAAGATCTGAACTTATGCTGGCTAGCTCAGGAAAATTTTCCCTACTTTCCCCAAGCCGTCAGCTGAAATACTGATGCTAAAGACCAGAAACCAACATTAGAAAACTTTACTTCACATATCTTCTTCCTCAACAGATTTTTTTTTAATAATAAGCTGTTGTAACTCCACCAATTCTAATGTTTGAGCTGTGTTCAGGACCAATGCAACCAACCAAAGCAGATCTAATCCTTTCCCACCAGCCTTTCTTCAAACTGGCCCTGCTGTTCCTGCATCCATTTCCAAGCTTCCAGTTCTGCACTGACTATATTGGATCACTCACATAAGCAGCTGCAGTTATTCCAAAGATGTAAAATTTGCCTTCGTGGCATCAAATTCAACTGGCACAGTGAGACCATGGGGAAAGCAATCAGATTAATTCCTCTGTATGCATCCCAGCTATATGCATCCTTGTGTTAAGAATGGAGAAATATGAGATATTCCTGTCAAGAAAGGCTAATTCTGTTTCATATTGATCTAGAAACGCATAGTGTTATCCACCCCAAGAGGGAGTTGTGAGGCCAAATCACTACAGGTAAAGGACAGACATCCTCAAATGGAAAATATGTGCAAGTATGTAGTAGTCCCATTAAAGAGGTAAGAAATCAAGGCACATGAGCTGCATTTTGTGGCTGGTTTTTCCTCATCCATGGAACCAATAAAACCTCATTTATGGGTTTAAGACTTATTTCCTCTTGAAAAAATAGTTATAATAGAGCTCTCTGATGGCTCATTTACATATCAGCACCAAAACATCTCTAGAAAAGACGTTACCAAACCTTTATGGGATGGTCTAGAGTGAAAGCTAGTAGCCAAGCTGAATTCCCTAGATGCAGCAGATGGAAGATACCATTTTTTTGCACATACCCTAACTGAAAGCAAAATAGGAAAGAGAAGGTGGCAGCTTAGTGTACCCCAACAGACAAACATACCCATGCTGGCAGCTCAGTACTTTGCTACTCAGCAAGGTTATTTTAGCAGTAACTTGTTACTTCTTGTATAAAAGACTTGTGGGAACAAATTTCACTAGGAGAAAAAGAAAATGAATAGTTGAAGAATTTAAACCCAAATCCAGTTATTTTAGAAGGCACTACAGTCTGGCAAGCAAGTAAGCAGCATGCACTCTGGTAGTAAGGGTGCTCTTGATCAGATGGAGCTATGCTGGTGGTACACAGCACTGCACACCTTGGTCATCTCCTCTAACTTAAAAATAAGAAGCCACAAAATCTATGAAGTGGTCACAGTGGAGTTCTGTGAGATGCACCACAGCTAAAAATGATTGCGGGTAGCCAGCTGGTGAGAGAGCTTGGGTACTCACTCCGGCCAGCGATTTCTGGATATTCTCCCTGGCTCTGGCAATGTCGCGTAGGATCGTGCTGGCTCCGTTCTCCTGCAAACAGTGCAGAAAGAACCAAGACTTTTTTAAAAAAATATGAAACATGCGAAATTGGTCAGGGAAGTTAAAAAAGGGGAAAGCTGGGGGTTTTTTGATTATTTTTTCTTCCAATAATTCAGCAAGTACTGCAAAATTAGCTGCAAGAAGGATCAGTTCTAAATCAAATAGCATGGATTACAATCCTTGGTCACATCACACCATGTGTCCACTTCTCCTCACTACTATCCTGAACAGTATGGAGAGCTGCCAGTCAGGCAAGGGGTTAGAATCATTGCAACACATCCTTAGCAATCTCATTAGGCAGCTCTTATCTTTTCTTAATATTACCTGTAATTTACTCAGGCGAAAATTGATAGCCCTGGTAACTGAAGTCTTCTACCCAATAAGGTGTGACTCAGGGCACAGCAGCACAAGTTTTTTTTTTCCAGGTCCCCACTGTTCTGCCTTAGTCTGGATTTGGAAGATTCCCTTCCTAAGGCATAAACTCAGTTTCCATGCTCCAATCACTTCTCACCTCTCCTAGACTGAAAGCACATGAACAAGATCAAAGACATGAAACCATCCACTGGAAATTAAGCAGAAGCCCCAAAGTCCATGCCATATGGCCTGTCCAAGAGCAACAACTGATATATTCAGGTAAATATCCACTTCCAGGTTGGAGGCAGGTTTTATGGAGTGTGGATCTTTTTTCTTAGCAGAGAAGTGTGCAATAAACCTCCAAAAGAGCCTTCACACCACTTCTCGCATGCAATTTTTCTTCATTGAAAGCTCCTTATGTGACATGAAATAGTCTAATCATTCTTCTAAGAGCATTGTAGAGATTTGCTCTTTAGCATCTGCTTTAAACGCTTATCTACAGCCTCTAACTTTTATTGCAAGTGTCCTAGGGGCCGTACTACCACTACACTAGCACGGGCAGCGGGAATGGAGCAAGACATGCCTAGAAGCTGCTACTTAAGCAACAAGCTTCCCTTTAAACATTTGCCACTTGCAAGGCAGCCATTTAAAACACTAAGCAGCTTTCTATATAATCAAAAGCATACACAGTTAACAGTTCTTTACATTTCAGGAGGAGGTTACAGCATCTCTGTGCTTTAAGTAGTAATAATTTGGGGCTGAGAGTTAAGTGTGAACTACTTTAGCTCAGATGGGCTACAACTGCACTGTGCCTCCCTTCCTCCTGCCCCCCCACACTCATCATTACTCCGATGAAGAATCTTCCACAGGAGCACGCTTCATGTTGCAGGGGGTACAAAGAGAATATAATCCCTGATCTCTTTGGAGTCATGGTACCCCTACACAAACATCAAGCATTTGATCCCCAGTATATCCCTTGCCAAGAAAAACTTAGTTGCTCCAAACCTGAGCAAAACCCCTTGTTTGAATGGGTATAGGTCAGTTCTTAGCCTACCATACCACCCACCCCTGTCAATAAAACTGCAGCTCTCAGGGCATGCAGCTGAAATTACATCTCCACTGGATCACATACAGAATCCACACCTTGTCAAAAGCAGCCTGAAAAGAGCAATTGTTGCACCCTATACAGTAGTTCACCTGTTGTTTCTCTGTTTCTTCAGCTCTGCTACATCTCAGATAAGGGCATCTGATCTCCCAGTATCAACCCCTTACTCTTCCACCACACACTGGTCATGCTAGAAAATTCTTCATGGCCCACAGAAGATGGTAATTCCAAAGACAAGCCATGGCATAAGCTTGGAGAGCCCCAAGCAAAGACTCTCAAACTTGGAAAAAGCAGCACCCAAAGTGGAAATAATACAGAAATACATGTTGAGGCTGATAGGGTCCTTCTTTTGCTTCCTCTCTGTACTAAATGTTTAAGCTGCAGCACACTGCTAAACCAGTCACACCTGAAAACAAACATTACCTGTTGCTGTGAAGAACTGCTAACTGGCCCATTCATCTGCTCATAGTATCTTCTCTCAGCATCATCGTACTTGAATTTCTCAAACCAGATCTTCTCATGCAAAAGGAAGTCGACTGCCATTTTTCTGCAGAGAGGAAGAAACAAAGTGAGTTCCTAGAAGTATTTAAGGTGAGTAGCTTGCAATGAGCTTGTCAGAACAGCATTTCCTTCTCCCATTGAGCTGTACCTGCAACTCTGCACTCAGCAGTTTCCCTTCTGGTGGAAAGCTTTAAATAAATGGGATCCTATTAAGAAAGAAGGGCGTTCTAATCACCCTCCCATCTGCCTGGCCTGACCTGCTTTTAGTAACAGACTACCCAGTGGGGACAGAATACATTAGCTGATCTGTACCTACTTCCACAAAAATGCCACCTGGAATCGGATTTTCTAGATCATATTAGACACATTTGAGTCTGCTGATGAGAAAGATGTCCTGTGTATGAGACAAGCAAGAGGCAAATAACATTTTTTTTTTTAATTCTTAAGGTATCTGGCCAAAGCAAAACCAAAGACTGAAGAACACACAGCTCCAAACAGCACACATGCCACACTACAGCATGTCAGCAAGGGAGCACTCAGTGTACAACAGGGAGCTCCGGACACTATTGCTCACAAATTTAAACCAATTTCAGTCTTCCTTGAATACGAATCTGAACAGTTTTGACATCAACTGTTGGCTCTTAGCGAATGCTAGTACATGTGTCTCTATCCTGGTAACACAATGCTTCACAAGGTGCACTACCAAATCCTCCTGTAATAAGTGGCCCAGTAGAGCATTTTGCCTAGCACCAACAGCAATCAGCCTCCTGAACCCAGATGCACAGACAATTTACAACAGCACCACAGATAACTACATACATGCCCTTTTGGAAGTTGCCACAATTGTTTAGAAATTAAAATTATCAGCAGTGCCACATTTGCAAGAGACAGACACCTATCACTATGATAGGAAGGAACAGCATAAAGTATTTTAATATTGCTGTGAAAAAGGTTTAAGTTATTTTTTTTCCATGCAGCAGCTTCCAAAGGTGGTTTAATTTCACAACTAGAAGGCGAACAATGAGGCCACTGCAACAGTAAAAGAGGATGTGCCCATTATTTTAAAGCCAGAGGACAGTCACAGACCAGAAGTTAGACTGAGAAAAGGGTAAGAGCAGGGACTGAGCATCACAACGAAGCTGCACCACATACCAGGTTCTACCACACGACATGCAGACAGCAACTAACATCAACTCGCAAACCTCTTCCTTGTCAGCTCAAAACACTGCTGGCCCTGTGGTTCTCCAGGAAAACATTTCCATGCAAGTTGACAAGTGCTCAGTAAAACACGCTTCCACCTTCCTCACCTACCAATTCAGAAGAGACCAGAGGCCACTCTCCAACATGTCGTCCAAACTCAAGCCATTCCTGACACTCAACAAGAAAACTTTGAGCTGCCACCCAACACAAGCACCCAGTTTAATACAGAATCCCAGTTACAGACAAATATGTACCACATTCTGTAACAACATATGGACTTTCCTAGAGACCATCAAAAACATGACCAAATATCTAGTTTTTGCCAACTGAAAACTACTTCAATTAAGACACGACAAAAGGCATGCGCACTCTAAAGCTTGACTGTAACCCCCTCTCCTAACCTACATCATTTCACATCAACCTTTTCCAACAAATCTTAACAAACTTAAGGACCAACAGGGTCAAAGTGAGAGCTCATGCTTCAAGAGCCTTTTCTGCAGATAAAACAGCCTCTACCTTAACACTGCAAAACAACATCTAAACAGCGACCTTCAGACAAGCTCCTGAGGCATTACAGCCCTCAACTCAGACTTCAGGGTCCAGCCAGTAGTGCATAAAAGCACGTATCTAACAGAGAAAGCACTTTATCATACCGCACCTCTCCGAAGGCTTAAAAAGGAAGCCTTCAGATGTTTCTGTCCTAAGCAGGTATTTGTCCGGTTTATAACTACACAAGTTACAATTACAAAGGTCATCTACAGTTTTTGAATGCGTTCTTCTACCCAGCCACAATATATGCACATCAAATTAGCAGTAATTCAGCCAGCCTTTCCAACATGCCCTAAATTTAACACCAGCTTCCAGACAGAATGGTCTAACAGGTTAGTAAGGCAACCTTTCCCCAGTCAAAAGCAAATAAAGCCCCTGCTCCAACCAGACTGCTGCTCTAAACAGCATTTCCACTGTCCCCAAGCCTCTTCAGCAAGCTGGGTATTGGCAGCAACACTAAAATACCATCACCTCTTGCAGGGAATTTAATGGCCAGCCTGCTGTGCACTGAGTTCTCCTGGAGAACTGGGGATAACTGTTTCTCTGAAGAACACTGTGGCAGTTTTAATAGAAATACCAAGCAAAGAAGCACACTTCAAGCACTCGAAGCTGAAACACAACATCCTCTGTCATCCTAGTAGACCTGCAGAAACCATATAATTGTCCCCTCCAACTTTTCACTTCTACAGCTTTTTAGATCTAATAGCAACATGGAAAAGGGCTTTGCCCCAAAGTCCCCCATGTCTAGACGGTGAAACCCTACCTCAACTCCCAGCTCTCACTTTAAGTGTTTAACCTCTCTGGTGACACATTTCATTGGGATATTTTAAGCCAGGAGCATTCATCACGAGAGAGATGCTCCTTGCTGGAGTCTCCCCCTAATTACCCTGCCTACAAACAGGCTCATGGCTCAAAAGCACCTTCTCCCTACAGCAGCATGCACATGTTTAGCCCTGCAGATGCAAAGGATGCCCGTCTTCTACACATGCAAATTCTTTCAGCTCAATCCTAACCCAGCAATTTTGCATGTGGAAGTGTTACCCCAGAATAAACTTCTCCTACTTAGTTTCCAGAGCAGGTACACTTGAAGCATAAGAAGATGGTTGAGAAGGTTTTACTACTGTGGATTTCGGCACCATCACGCTCTCTCCTGTTCTTGAGATTTTCTGAGCCTCCAATGCATAGTATCGTGCCTCAGCACTGTCATACACTGACTTGTTAAGCCAGACTGATTCACTGTCCATATGCAGAAAGTAGCAAGTAGGTGGAACATGATTAGCATCACTGGGAAGCAGAGTGCAGGTGATCTCCATATGCTTGATGTTCATTTGCTTCCCAGCACTGTGACTCCTCCTGTCTTTGTGGTCCCTCTTCAAGGCTTCAGGGCAGGCATACTTCTGCAGTGTGGCTTTGCCTGGCGGGTGCCCATCAAACATGTTCTCATAGAAGCTCTTCTCAGCATCATCATAGAGAGGTTTCTCTAGCCACACCTCTGACATGAGGGCCTGCAAGCTTGAAATCTGTGGCTTACCATTTACTGTCTGGTGTACAGAGTCAGGCAAATTAGTAATGAAGGAAGCATCAGGATGAGCTACAACATCCAGAGCTAAGCTTGGTGTAGCGGGAGTAGGCAAGGCTGTAACATAGCCTTCATCTGGTGTTCTCAGTCCAACATTACCAACATTTGACCACACAGATGGAATGGTTAGGACATGTGGAGGAACAAAGAACTGAGATTTTTCGATGAACACCTTCTCGGCTTTATCAAAGTCAAACTTGTTGACCCAAACATCCTGAACAATATGATGACACGCAGCCAGGCTACCATGGGAACAGGACAGGGTTGCTGAAAACATCCTTGGCTTAGAAACTTCTTGGACAACCTCTGACCTGGACACTAAAGCAGACTGCTCAACAGTTAGTTCAGTCTCAAGAGCCTCTTGGTTCTGACAATCCACTATGTTTTTCCTGTACACATTCTCAGCAAGATCATAAAAAGGCTTGTCAAACCACACATGATCAGCTAATAAGCCCGTCAGAATAAAGTCTACCTTGGAGACCACATTTTTGGGTTTTGGAGAACGCTTCCTTTTCCTCTGTTTCTTTCCATTTCTTCCTCTTTTCAGGTCTCCCTTGCATTCACTTTCAGCAGAGTCATCATTGCAGACTCCATTCACAGCCTCTAACTCCTGGCATTCCTCAGGGGCTGCGGCAGCTAGCATAGCTTCTCTTTCATAGTGGAGTCTCTCTGCTTCATCATATTTGTGCTTGTCTACCCACACTTTTTCTACTGGGCAGGGAAGCTTCCTTGTCTTCATCTTCCAAAAAGTGGCAGCATTAAAAGATAAGCACAACAATGTAGTTGCAAGAAAACTAAATAAAGCAAGGGCATGCATCAGACTTCAGTAATTTCTTAAGTAGTACAAAGGTATCAAAAGCCATCATGCCGTTATTTACATTATAGAACCTAAGCATTTAATTCAATTTCTATATTTCTATTTTGTATTATAAAGTTTAACTCAAAGAAATCATACTGTCTGCAAACATGTCTGATTTCTGAAGTCAAAAATCAGCTTCCTCCTAAAACACTTCTGTTCTGACATCTACCTCCTACAGTATTATATAACACTCTTTAAAAATAAAGGCACTTACTAATGATGCTTCAAATTTCACTTTTGAAGACAATTGTCAGGACAAGATCACTAAGGTTTTGTTCAAAGCCCTGGTACATAGAAGATATTTTTCAAGTTAGCAGATTAGCCCTGAATTACCAGTTCAGGGCACTCAGGCACTCAACTAGGCACTGATTTGGGAAGGCATGCTAAAAAAAAATGCCTTGATTCATGAGTATCTTTAGAGGTCATTGATTATACAGTACATGGATTTGCATTTTGCTACTAGAAAGCCAGCAGAGGGAGCTGATTTAAAAACTAATACTGGATTTTGGTTTAAAACTCCAGTTGTTGTCAGCTGGAATAATGCCAAGAGCTGAAGGAGATCTCATGATTAATTCAGCCTACTGAAACACCTTCTACTCAAATGAAGTAAATATTGTATCCTCTTCGGGCTATCCAGGCCCAATCATATTTACTGGAGTGGGGGGAGCTTCCAGTACGTCTAGATTACTGGAAATGGTTTAGGAAGTATCTTCAAGTACAGAATTTACTGTACTGCTCAAATATACTGTTCATGCCAAGACATGATAGACTCTTCTGAAGTAAAAAAGAAAAAAGATCTGAAACTAAGTACTTGTAAGTCAGCCTCCCCCTTTAGCTACTGACAGCTGCAGTTTCATAACCACAGATAAATCTGTGATAGGTTGCCATATAAAATTCAGGTGCAGCTGAAATATCCCTCAGTCTTGAACTGATGGCTTACAGTTGCAACTATTTCTGGAAGATTTTACAAGCCTCAGTTACAGAGCTTGACTGACAAAAAAGGATAAACGATTGTCACGGGAACACTTCTGCCATTTTAAAATTTTTACTCTATTTAGAGGATTGTCATAGTTTAAAATATTAAAGCAATGTAATACCACATATACACACACTATATGCATATATATACACTATACTATACATCTACCAGCCTATATATACACACACTGTATATATACCCACTGTGTATATATATTTTATAAAAATCACTAGGCAAAGCAAAAGCAGATCTTTATTGGAGCTCTGAAACTGCTCCTGCTGAGGACACCGGAATACAGCTAAAAATGTTTATAATATAGATTTTTCAAGTCTTAATTTTACATTACACTTCTAGTGCATCCTAGGCTAGTTATGTAGCAATAAGATTTTTTACTACAGAAAACTAAAAAACAACCAGTACTTCAATAAAGATGAACTCTACTTCTTACTGTCGAAGTCAAAACCCCCCCACAACTGTAAGCGCATGTGTTGCAAGTTCATGAGCGATGTGACAAGCAAGCAGCAACATGGGCTTGCTCACTGGGATAAGCTCTATTACAGCTTCTGTGACATTACGGCCAAGCAGTGGAAAATGACATCACATATGAGTCATGCACACAGAAGACAAGCACATTTCAATGCCACCAAAGAAACTACACAAATTATTTTGCAGTATAACAATACAGTCTTGCTATTAAGAAAAAAAAAAAGAAACATCAAGGCAGTCTCACACTAACAGTCTCAGCTGCTGAACAAACAGTTTAGATATTTTTATAGTCTTAAGTAAAAATGGCATCTCTTTAAATAATAATCTTTACAGAAGATACACCTATTTAAACAGGATTCTTGGATAATAATGTTAAGAGGAGACCATGCTTGAAAGAGCAACGCCTGCATGTCAGTAATTTGGAAGATTGGCAAAGGATAAAATGATGGAAATTAAAGAGATTATCTTGCAGGAAGTGCTGTTGAAAATGATGCTGTGTTGCAATGTACACATTTAAAATAATGCTCATCTAGATCTAGTATGCTAATCTAAAAGAACAAAACCCACAGGGAAAGCAAAACACATACCTACATATAGGTAGGACAGACAAAAGAGTGAAGGCAACACATTTGAGTTTTTATTTTACTTAGATCAATAAGGACTCAAACAACATCAGATTATTGCATCTGCTTAGCATGTTCTGTTTGGCTTTAGATTCACATTAATTTGAGTTATCTCAAGGAGAAAATGTAGGTTAAAAAGCAGACAAAGCCTTCAAGGAGGTACTTCATCAAGAATACCTCATTAAACCCATGCAGATGCATACAGAGTTTAAGAGGTTATAGTTTACACTTTCTCAGAAAGGAAGGAGCATAACTCTAGTGAGTGCAACAAGAAATCAGGACATGACTCAATACTGCTCAAACTGCAGCACCTTTAAATATTTAACCTGCACTACCACCATTAAAATAGCCTATAGAAAGGGCACATCCACTTGACAAACAGATCTAAAATTTTTGCCTTAAGAGATAATAACTGACAGCTTCTCCCAAGTCCTGAAGCACTAACATTGCAGCAACGACATCACTAATCTCTAGGGCAGGGTGCTCTATGGAAGACCTGCAGCATTACGAGCTTTGTACTGGGGATTTGCAGTTAAACCAAAGAACTGTTTTGAACCAAAGTGAGACATAGCTAATATATTAGCAAATAAACCTGTAACAGTGCACTTACTTCCAGCAAATATCAGAAAAATGAGCAATAACCTCTTCATAAGAAAAGCCAATAAAAACTATGCCTACATTCCATTGATTTTCCAGAAAGAGCAAAAAGCATAGGACAACTAGAAAGTACTTACTTTTTTAGTTCCTATGAGAGCATTAAGAAAAAAGATAGAGTTAGGAAAATGCTTCAAGTTCTAGAGATGCAGCAGCAACTGGTCAACAAGGACACAGATCAAAAACAGCCAAATGTATTATTGTACAGTTAACTTCCCCCAAAATACATAAAAATACTTTGAATTAAACTTGCAGCTGGTTAACTCTCCAAAACTACTGTCCTTATCAGCCAACATCAGACACCCAGTTACCTTTATTCTTAAAGAATGAGCAACACAAATAGACCAAAGCAAAAACACCCAACATAAGAGAGAATTTATCCAACATAATGGGGAACCAGTTGTAGAGTCCCCCAACCTGCCATATGAATACTTTAAGTTACTCACAGCTGCTTTCAGAAAGTGCAAGAGTAAAGTTTTGGAGCCCCTGGACTGAGGTAACTAAGCGCCAACAGCAAATACCATTTTCAGAATTCTTTTAAGTAACAACTGCAATATCAAATAATAAACTCACATGATTGCAGTTATTTCTACTATAAAATAGCAATCTATACAATAATTTATACGAGTCAGAAATAAAGTACTAAAGCCATACGAAAGCTTGGCTCAAAGGAATTTAAATGTTGCCTTTTCTAGGATTATTACATGGGCAATTCCTCCAAAAGGGAATCAGTCACAAGTGACATACCATTTTCCAAAAATAAGTCTAAGATATTTGCAGTACCTGTTTGTTTTAATGAGTTCATTAAGTTCAAACACAAAAGATTGAGATTTCCAATGAATTAAAGTTTACAAACATGAGCAAGAATTGAAAAAAAGATGCACCATTTCTAATCTGCGTTAATAAGTTTTCCAGAAAAAGCATATAGTAATATTTAAATTATACAAACCACCACTTTAGCTGGTGGAAACAGTCTAATAAGATCTGAGCTGCAGACCACTAATACCAGGTCTGAATATCACCAGTTCTCCCAGCATACAAATTTACTTCAGATCAGACATGAGTTCACAGTCTCACTTCAGAGAAGTTTGCCAAAAACACACAGTATGGTGACTGGAAAGAGGATACCTGATCTGCCAAAGCAGAAGGGACAAATTTACCTCTTAAGGTTTGGAAGAAATTGAAGCTGCTTAAGCTTGGACTTTTTAAGCACTTTGCATCATAGGCTCACACTGCTTGCAACCTGGTCTGAGGCAACTACAATTTCTCATCTCACACAACAACCCAAACAGTTGTTTCAATGCTTTCCACATAGTATTCTTAACTGCCCATTTCACCTCCTTGAATATGAAGTTTTACAATTAAAAAAGAACACGTCGTTGTTTTATGACCATTCTCCCCTGGCAAAAATTACAGCACAGAAACAGACCACTGCTAGAATGAAATTGGAAACCAACTGGTCTGTACTGAAAAAGCAGAGCAAGGTCACATCATTACTGTCATACTCAACCACACTAGCAGTTTGTCATGAATTTCACTCAAATTAACTGTGAAGAATATACTTACCAGCTTCCCCAGCTGCCTTTTTCCACAAGTAAAGCAGTTTTTCATTTAACTAGTATTTAATATTAAGATGAACCAACACTTTTAGACAGTGGCAGCAAGCACTATAGAAAAATGCTAAATAAAAATCTGACTAGAAAAAAATGTAATAAGAACTTTTAATACCTACACTGAAGATTGGCTTTCGTATACCCACTGAACAGAAGTGGCTTATGAAATATGACAAGCAACAATTTTTCCAGTGATTGTACAGACAAAGCATCAGGTATTTTGCAAAGCATAAGTCATTGGAAAGACAAATGCTATTATTACTGCTCAGTGCCAAATACTGAAATACTGCCAATGTTCAGGCTTCCTATAAAGCATTAAAGAGCTTACAAAAGATCCAACAGAACAATTTTTAATCATATCCATAGCTGAACAGCTTTGGCTTTGGTTCTTGCTTGTCCCCACTTCCTGGGGATTTCAGCCAGAACAAACCTATGCCTAATTTCCAGAGCTGCACGGATATGCAAGAAGTTAAAAATAGGCAATGAAACTATTTCTATTGTTGCTCTGTAAATCCAAAATAAGCTTTGGATTTAGGTTATTTGGCTGCATTATCCCCTTAAATCTGGTTACTTTTCAAGAAGTCACTAAATACCAAGTATACAACACATTATTCTAAAGGCTGCAGCCAAAGAAAAAAAAAAAAGAAAGCTAAGTCAATTCCATTTATTGGTTTAATAAAAGCCATTTTTTCTCTTCTGTCCAAGAGTTACATTTATTTTGTAGGTTTCTCTACCCAGGAGAAATGTATCTGCTCTTTTTTTGAAGTCACACTGTAACAAACATTTGCTGCAGCCTCCTAAAGTCACAAAAGAAATTGTAGCAGATCTTACACAACTTCTTACACTGAAACTAGACCCTGATTTTAATCTCAGCTGTGTGTCAGATTGACCTGTCAGATCCCAACAAGGAAGAGCAAATCAGAGTGCTATGGTTTCAAAAAAGCTCTCCAGGAAATAATTTTACAATTCAATTTAGCTTAAGCCATCTCCTACTACAACCTCCAAAAGCTTTCAGAAATTTCTTTGGTTGAGCAAAAACAGCCCATCTCATCCATCAGGGATTTCTGGAGAGAAGTGACAGCTGGTTTATGCAACACACAGCCAAAGGTGCAAGATTACAGTCACAGTTTTATTCTGAGGATGAAAGACAACACCAAAAAGGGTGTCAGGTGGCGCTGCGAGAATGGGATGACCGAGGATGGCGTAGCTTGCCGTGGGATACCTGGCTCGACTCCACACAGACCCTGCAGACGCAGCACAGGGATGAACCCCACTAGGTAAGCAGAGAAGTAGCGATTTCTCTGCAGGCCCAAACAGCAACCAGCCCCTCTTCGCCCAGTCCAGCACTGGAGGGTTCTCACTGCTCAAAGCTCTGCCCCAATCCTCCATTCTGCACATTTGTTTACATAGCTTGGCCCAGTTGACTTGGACAAGGCCAAAATGATTATATATTTAGTACTTCTGTCATATCACATGTCACACTACCCTCCTCATCAGAAGCTCCTGAATTCTCATCCCAGCAGCAGCCAAAAACAAACAGCAGCAAATGGAAATCCAGAAAAGAGTGACAGCACACTGGGATCCAAGCGATGTCAGAGACATAATAAAGAAGAAAGCAAGAAGGTCCAGCGGCTCCAATCTGTTCCTCCCTGCTCCCACAGCCCAGCACCTGGGATATACCACTCTCACCCAGGGACATCTATACTGCTGTCCTAGTGAAGCGCTTCTCTTCCTCTTCCCAAAGTTGCTGCTACTGCAGTCTTCACAAAAGCAAGAGCCTCAGCAGATCACCTTAGCTGCAATATGAAGCTGCACACCAAGCCTTTTAGCCAGGAAAATGACACCATCACCCAACCCTGATCACCTAAAAGCTTAACACTTCGCCCCAGTAACTACGCTGTGGACTGTTAATGAAGAGAATCAAGGACAGAGGAATCAGCAGTAGGGGAAGAGAGGAAATCAGTCACCTTCACAACAGGAAAAAAAAAAGCAAATAGCAGTTGAGAAGCAGCAGAACAGATTGGGTGAAGAGAGAAAAAAATGCATACCTGCAAAGTCAGGAAGAAGAGCACGCACCTAAAAAAGGAGAGGAAAGAATTACAGCTATCCAGCCAAGCAAAGTATTTTCTTCTCCATAACGAACACAATTGGCTTTTTGAACAGATTATGATCAATTCTAAAACATCAAAGATCTAGATATGAAAGGGCAAAACCATATTGATTTTGGTGAACACTGGGAGTGGCAGGGGGAAAGAATGACAGACCTCAGCAGCCTCCACAACTCTTATCTCTGCAATTCTTCAAACCCACAAAAAGCACATTAGCAACCTCTGCATAACCACTCCACCTCAGTTCTACCCATTCTCCAAATAGTTTTGAAACAGAAACTTCCTGAATGAGCTGTCACTGAAACACACATACACACACACACAAAAGAGTCTTAAGAGCAGGACAAGCTCTCTAAGGAACAGTTGAAGTTGCAGAGGGGTGAGAATGTCAACATGCGAAGGGCACAACACGGGACAAGCAGAGTCCACGTACTGGAAGAGGGTAGAGAGCGATGAAGGGAATGCAGGCAGAGCTGGGGAGGGACACAGCTTCCAGCCCTGCCACAGAAAGTGGAGCAGGGCACCTCTACACTCCAGCCTGAGAGGGAGGCCAGGGCAGCAGTGATTTTTCCCCTTGGGGGCAGCCAGCAAAAGGGTGCAGCATCTTCAGCACATGCACTGGCAGCACCTTGACAGAGCACAATCTTTCCCAAACGTTTGTTCCTTAACAGCATCCTACAGAGCAAGGCCATGAAGGTACAAGAGGCTCAACGCTGCAGGGCTCCCAGCTCCGAACCAAGTTTGGAGCAGCAGCTAAAATCACCAGGTCAGAGCTGGGTGAAGCCATTTCCCAAATATGGAGGGCTGCCAGCTGCTCTGCCTCAGCACAGAGAAGCAGCTCAGGTTTCCCTTTACACCAGCTGCAGCAGGTGACCAGGCAGGAAACCCTTGCCAAGGTGAGCAACGGGCAGAGGAGCAGCCTGTCTAGGTACCCTGAGCCGCTGCAGGCAGGGTGAGACTGCCTGAGCTCCTCTCCCCACCAGGGCAGGGGCTGCATCCCCCAGACTTGCAAGGGGCAGTCCTGCAACCCAGTAGCTGATCCCCCAATCTGTGCAAAGGCACTTTGCCTAGGGAGCCCTCCTAGTGTCTGCTCACCTCAACAGGGCAGGAACCAGTCATTAAAGCCACAGGAGATAAGTCAGAAGTAATGAATGTGGTGCCCCCACAACCACTAACTTAGGCCTCTGAGAGGGAAACCATCCCATAACACCCCTTCCCTAGGCCTAGAAGAGGAAAAAGTCCTCACAGATGACAAGCGTCACCCCACAACCTCTTTTCTTGGGCCTATGGCGGAGGAAGGGACCCCACAGATCAGTGGGGAGAGGCTGTCCCACAATCTATTTCCCAGCACTTGGAAAAGGGACCTCTGAGATTATGACAGGAATGACCACTACACCCCCCCCCCCCGGGCCTCTGAGGGGGGAAAGGAGATCCCATGGAGAATGGACACCCTACACCTCTGCCCCCAGGGCTCTGAGGGGGAGTGGGACACCACAAAAAATTGGGGGGATCCCAACAATCCCCTTCCCAGGGCTGTGAGAGGAGAAGTGACCCCCATGGGTAATGGGGGGAGAGGGCAGGCACAACCCCCTCCCCACGGCCGTGAGGGCTGAGAAGGGACCCCACGGAAAATGAGGGGCCACAACTCCCTTCCTGGAGCTGTGAGGGGAGAAGGGGCGGAACACAACACCCCCCCACACGAGGCCTGCGAGTGGAGGAAGGGACCCCACAGACAAGCGTGGCCGCCCCCAACGCCCCTCCCGAGGCCTGGGCAGGGACGGGACGGGACGGGACGGGATGGGACGGAGCCGAGCCCGGCCGGGGCGGCCGCACTCACCGGCAGCGCTGGGGCTGGGGCCGGGCAGGCCGCGGGCGCCTCCGCTCCGCTCCGCCACCACCGGGCAAAGGGAGGCGGTGCGCGGCGCGCGGGGGGTTGTGGGGCGCGGCGCGGACCAAGCGTGGCGGCCCGCGGGGGGGGGGTAGAGGGTGGGAATGAGGCAGGGGAATGATCGGGGAAGAGGGCAGCAGCGCGGCGCTCAAGGGGCGCGAACCACCTCCGCCCTCCTTCTCTATGCAGCGGTGGAAGAGCCGAGCTAGAGAGGGGAGGAGAAGGGGCAGCGAGGCGCCAAGCGCGCTTCCCCCACCCCCTCACCGAAGAAAAGTGGTACATCCCAGCGGCGGGGCGGTGAGGGCGAGTCCAACGGCGAGGTTCGGGGGGGGGGGGAGGAGTAGTCTATCCGCGGAGGTGCGGGGGGGGGGAGGGCAGAGAGGAGGAGGCGGCGCATGCGCGCTGCGCGCCGCGCCGCCCCGCCTCCCCGGCCGGCTCGGGGAGCGGAGCGGAGACAAAGGCGCCGCGCCGCCCCCCCCACCCCCCCCGCCTTCCGCCCCGCCCCGGTTATAACGCGCCCCCCTCCCGGTACCGCGCCGGCCCATGGCTCCGGCGGCGCCTCCATGCCCGGGGGGGAGGCGGGCAGGGGGACGGCCGGCATGGCGGGCGGGCGGCAGGGCGGCGGGTCGGTGAAGATGGCGCTGCGGCGGGCTTACTCCATCAAGGACAAGCTGGAGGCCATCGAGCGGGTGAAGAAGGGCGAGCGGCAGGCGTCGGTGTGCCGGGCCTTCGGGGTGCCGGGCGGCACGCTGCGGGGCTGGCTGAAGGACGAGGCCAAGCTGCGCTGGTTCCTGGAGCAGCTGGGCGGCGAGGTGGGCACCCAGCGCAAGAAGATGCGCCTGGCCAACGAGGAGGAGATCGACCGCGCCGTCTACGCCTGGTTCCTCGCCCTGCGCCAGCACGGCGTGCCCCTCTCCGGGCCCCTCATCCAGGCGCAGGCCGAGGCCTTCGCCCGCCAGATCTACGGGCCCGAGTGCACCTTCAAGGCGAGCCACGGCTGGTTCTGGCGCTGGCAGAAGCGCCACGGCATCTCCAGCCAGCGCATCTACGGCGAGGGCGGCCTGGCCGCCGAGCCCGAGCGGGCCCCCGCCGCCTGCCCCGAGCCGCCGCTGCCCGACGCCGGCGGCTACGGCGACGAGCAGATCTACAACGCCAACGTCACCGGGCTCTACTGGAAGCTGCTGCCGGGGCAGCCGCGCCGGCGGGCGGCCCCCGGCGAGCGGGTCACCGTGCTGCTGGCCGCCAACTTGACGGGCTCCCACAAGCTCAAGCCGCTGGTGGTCGGCGGCCTCCGCAATCCCCCCAGCCTCCGGCACCACAACCAGGACAAATTCCCCGCTTGCTACCGCTACAGCCCCGAGGCCAGGCTGGGGCTGGCCCTCCTGCGCGCCTGGTTCTTCGAGGACTTTGTGCCCGGTGTCAAGAGGTACCTGCGCCGCAGCTGCCTGCAGCAGAAGGCCGTGCTGCTGCTCAGCTGCCCCCCGCCACCCTCCGGGGCCGGCCCCGAGGAGACCCCGCCGCTGCAGACGCCCGACGGCGCCATCCGCGCCCTCTTCCTTTCCAAGGGCCCCGCCGGAGGAGGCGGGGGCCGAATCCCGGCCCCCTTGGAGCAGGGGGTGGTGTCCGCCTTCAAGCAGCTCTACAAGCGGGAATTGCTGCGCCTGGCCGTGTCATGTGCGGCCGGCGGCTCCGGCGGGGGTGGCCCCGTGGATTTCGTGCGGTCCTTTCTGCTTAAGGACATGCTCTACTTGGCCGGCCTCTCCTGGGACCTCATCCCTCCTGGCTCCATCGAGAAGTGCTGGCTGCTGGGACTGCGCGCTGCCTTCGAGCCCCAGCCCGGGGAGGAAGAGCAAGGAGACCCGCCGCGGGGGGAGGAGGGGAGTGGGGACAGCAAAGTCTTCAGTGACCTTACCCACCTGGCCGCCCTGGCCTACAAGCGCTTGGCTCCCGAGGAGGTGGCCGACTGGCTGCACTTGGATGACGCGGCCCCAGGCATGGAGGAGGATGATGGGGAAGAGGATGCTGAGGACGAAGGCCCCGGTGGCTTCGGGGTGGACGAAGAGGAGGAGGTGGCCACCGGGGATGGGGGTGGCGGAGGAGGAGGTGGTGGGGCTGGGGAAGGGGGGGACCCCTTGCTGCCCACGGCCCGGGAAGCTATCCGAGGTCTGGAGACGGCACTGCGCTGGCTGGAGAGCCAGGACCCCCGGCAAGTGGGGCCGCTGAAGTTGGTGCAGCTCCGCTCCCTCATCAGCATGGCCCAGCGGCTGCACCGCGGCGGCAGCCCCGATTCCTAGGGCCAAGGTGGCCTGCGACCTCTCGGCTACCTACCGCCTCGCCTGGGCAAGGGGGCACGGCCCGGACCCCCGTGGGGCTGGGGGCAACCTGCCTCTCCCGTGGGACCGGCAATGGAGGTGCCAGCTCCCCTCACCCCTCCGTCACGGGCAGCTCGGGCTCCGGAGGCCCCAATACCCTTACGTTACCTTTGCTAAGGGGAGTGAAAATTTAGGGCTAACAGGGGGTTTTGTGTAATACCCTCCATATGTCGCATATTCGAGGGCTGTTCCTCACCCCCAGTGTATTTAGGAGGTGCTATTTTTTTTTGTTTGAATCCTGTGAGACTGAGCAGGATGGATCCGCCGGCAATGCGCCGCCAGGAGCACGGGGAAAAGTTACGTCCCCACCGCTGTAAGTAATCCCCCCGCATCGCGGAGCGGGGTGCCGAGCGAGGTTTGAGGTGGGCTGCCCCGGTGGGACATCTCTCGCTCCCCAGCGCCGACCAAGACGGAGGCGCCGGGCCGGAGCGGAGCTGGCAGAGGGATCTGCGCGGCGGGGAGATGGGTCAGATCCCCGGAGAGGGTCACCTCCATCTCGGTGACAACCATGCGCGCGAGGGTGCCCGGGCCGTGGCGACCTGCCCAACGGGTATCTTCAGCCAAGCATCTCTGCAAAGCACAACGGTCCGGGCGGAGGAGGCTGAGGTGTCCTCCAGGGTTGGCAGGGCAGCCGAGGCTGGAGGAGCCGGGGAGACGGCTCCCAGCGCGACGCGCATCTCGAGCGGGGCAGCAGCAGGAAGGGCTCCCAGAGGTGAAACACTAGAGGCATCAAATGTGAATTAGCAGCTCTGCTCTTCACTGGATTTTGATAATTTTTAAGTCTATTTAACCAAATTATTCAAAGGAGGAAAAAGAAAAAAAAAATCATTAGTGCTGAAGTACCTCGTGTCAGCAGGCGGGGTGGCTGGTTTTACCTGTTGGGTCTTTGTCTCATGACTTCAGAGTTTATGAAGATTAAATGGATTTTTATTCCCACTCTGGGGTTGTCTTCTGTGAGCGGTCACTTTGAGGCATCCCCGCTGCCGGGTGGGCAGTGGCGCAAGGTGGACCTCCATACGCTTGTGTCCTCTCGGGGTGACATGGCAAGCCGGCGCTTGGGTTTTCTCCATCATGTTCCCTGACTCTCCTCAGCTTGTTTAAGTTGGCAGGGCCAGGCAAGGTGCCTGAAACGCTGTGGCCACTCCTGAAAAAAAGCTCCTGAACCCTGGCTCGATCTTTGCTTCTGAGCCCAGTGAACACGGGAAGTCCCGTAGGCTGAGAGCAAGAGTAAATCAAATGGGCAGAGTTGCTTTATAAACCTCATCTGCTCCTACATTTGGGTAAACATCTTAAAAGAGCATCTTTTAAAAGTGGAATTTTACTTTATTTAGCAGCAGCTAGAGTTAACTTGCTCAGAAACGAGACTGATGGGGAATTTTAAGGAGCAGCTTGGAAAAAAAATAATGCACAAAAATGTCAGGTTGGGAGTTGCAACAACACTGTCTTTTCCAATCATTAAATTCCTGTTGGAGTTGAAACTGGGGCAGTCTGGGTCTAGCAGAAGGTGCACAGGTTGCTTGGTTGATCCCTGTTTGAACATCAAGGGCGAAGGGAGGATGAGTCTGCAAAAAAGCGAGTACGAAGACGGCCTTGCTGGGGCGATGTCTGTCCCTCCGCTTATCAGACTGGGAGGAAACCAGCTCTGCTGACGAGTGAAAAGTTGTGTTTCTTGGTTTGCTGTCTGTCTGGCTCGCTGGGGTCTGGAAGCGGAGCTGGATCTGGCCCACGTGTCTGACCAGCAGCACGTGAGAACTGTTTGGCGACGAGAACTGGTGGATAAGGACGGGCTGCATTTAACCGCGCTTGTAGAAAGGTGGTGGGAAACCTGGCAAAACCAGGAAGGTGGTAGCAGTAACTTAACTGCAGTAAGTTGTGCGTAGGTGGGCAGGGTTTTTTTATATTATTAATGGAATTCAAGCAATTTTTGTTGACTTAGCAAAATATCGAAGGCATCGGCCTGGGTTGGGTGATGGCCCAGGAAAGAACAAGCGAAGGAGGGCGCACGGCTTTAGGAAAATGAATTGGCCTGGGGAGGTTTGTGCAATTTAAAATTGCTATGGGACAGTCTGACTTCGTTTGTATGCTGGGCTCTGCAGTCCCTGAGTAGAGCAGCAAAGTGGAAACAAAGATTTCTGCAAAGCGCCGCTGTTACGTGGGGTCTCCTGGTTTTCCAGTGCGACGTTCCTGGTGGTTTTACTTCACTAAAATCTGGAGGGGGGCTAGTCCGCCTCCGCAATAACGTGTGTAAAAACTCTGGCTCTGGGTTGGATTTGCCGCTCCTCCGAAGGACAAGGGATAGCCTGAAAAATTGAGGCTGAAAAGCCGGTTGGGAGGGCAGGGAGGCAAACAGATGCGCAGCGCGCGGAGGTGGGGAGCGGCTCGGGTCGGTGGGCGGCGCGGGCTGCGAAGGCGCGTTCGGCCGCGCGGAGGTTTTTTAGGACAGATGTGTCCGAGAGGAGCGAACAAACGGAGCCCCTTGAGAACAACAACAACAGAAGAAGGTGGCAGCGGGCTGAGGCAGAGCCTGGTGAGCTGCGCAAGCGGGCCGCAGACGAGCGCTGCCCGCCTTTGCCCCGTTCCCAGCTCGGAGCTCGCGGCTCCCCAAAGGCAGGCACCTTCCCCCAAGCACAAGCATTTGGGGGTAGCTGCTTTCATGTGCAAGTGGAGAAAAAAAAATACAAATCTTTGCTTTCCCCATCAGACTGGGGTGAGAGGAGGGGAGGGACTGGCAGGCTTTTAATGCAGCTGGGCTAATTAATTAGGTGCCTTGAGTGGCAGAGCTGTTACTGCCCGTGGATGAGGGATGCGCTGGGCTTTGGGCATCTCGGTGCTACGCGGCAACGCTGCATCACTGGGAGGGGGGTCTGTCTTGGCCTGGTGCCACCGGCCACCAGATGGACCTCCTGGGAAAGGGATCAAAGCTGCGCGACCCGAGGGCTCAGTACCTGGCCCTTTCCGCAGCGTTATTTTGCCTGGAAAAAGCGTTTCATCTTCAAAACGTTGGACAAACCTTCCTTAATTGCATCTCTGCAGGTGCCAGGAGGGAACAGAGCTTAATTAGGACTTGCAAAATGCTCAGATCCTCTGCAAACAGAGTGAAACGCCAGGAAGGACACATCTGACTTAGTGAGGATTGTCTAATAACGTTTCCTGGAAAGAAAAGGCGAGTTTCCCATCGGCAAGGGCATTCCCGATCCCTGCAGAGGAACAGGGCTCCTCTTCCAGGAGACATTCATTGCAGCACGCAGGTTTGAGACCGGGAAAAGATGGGAGGTTTTGTGGCTGATTACTCACGGACGGCACTGGGATACGAATCAGCCCCCTCCCGGGTCTCAGCAGGCCTTCCTGGAGCGGAGCAGAGGACCGGGCAACGACGCTTATTTTTATCCCGAGAACCGAGCGCTGCTGCCCATGAAAGTCTTTCTCTGTGCTCCGTCTGCCCGAATGTCAAGCAGGGTTTGGGGGGGGGGAGGGTCCTCAGAGCACGGCACCTCTGGGTGATGCTAAAGGGAGAAGGATGGAGTTACTGCAGAGGCAAGGGCTAGATGAGATGTGGCGCCACGTTTTAAAGGAAGGTGCAGAGCAGAGGACGCACAAGCAGGTCGGAGAAAGGGGAAGGGGCCCTTGCTCCGCCTGGTTTCAAGCTGCTCTCCAAAGCTGCGTCCTGTTGGGCACTGCCAGGTCCCCTTCTCACGGTCCCAGCCCAGCGAGGGGACACCAGCATCCCCGGGGCACCCTGTAAAGCTGAGCCCCAGCCCTGCTGCCGCTGCCACCAGGCCAGGAGCAGTCCCGTCCCGGCACCAGCGAGCTTCAGCTGTGTCCCCGCTGGCCCAGGGTTTCACAGGGGGCCCAAACCCCATGGCCATCGCCTCCCCATGGAGATGCTCCTCGGGGCGCAGGGGACCAGAAGGAGCCAGGCCTGCAGCCCACCGTCATGCTGCCCGTACTGTTTATTAGGTCCTGACCCTGCAGAGGGGGAGCGTACAGCATGGACATGCGTGTGGACATGTCCCACCTCCGGCCAGGGTCTCCTGGAGGAGTCCGGCTCTCCCCAGCCTCCCCCGGCTCCCAGAAGGGGTTTTATCCGGGGGCACCTTGGCATGAGGACAACCCCCAGCAGGGAGAGTCGCGGTCCCCACTGCGCCTCCTGCCCCGTGGAGGACGGAGGGCCGCGGCCTGGAGCCGGGCTGCTAGTCCTTGCCCATGTTGCAGGCCCGGTTGGTGGCAGCCTCCACGGCGCTCATGACGGTGGCCCGCAGCGCGCCCTTCTCCAGCTGGTGCAGCGCGTGGATGGTGGTGCCTCCGGGCGTGCAGACGTCGCCGCGCAGCTTCGCCGGGTGCTCCCCCGTCTCCAGCATCATCTTTGCCGCACCCTGCGGGAGCAGGGGACGGGTCGGGGGGTGAGCGCGGGTGACAGGGCCCTGCCCAGCCATCCCCTCCAACCAGGGACAGACCGTGACATCCCCCCTCTGCCCCCTTCCACAAGAGACAGGGCGTCAGGCGTGCACGTCCCACGCACGTGCCCTTGCCCTCCCCTTGCGGCCTCATCCTTGATTCCCAAAGGGGAAACTGAGGCAGGCGGGACGTGCCCGAGTGAAGGCACCGACTCACCAGCAGTGTCTGGGCCGCGATCCGGCTGGCTAAGGGGCCTGGCATGCCCATCTTCACAGCTCCCTCGGCCAGGGCTTCGGCGAACAGGTACACCTGGGGCGGCCGAACCACGGGGGAGAGGAGCCTCAGGCGGTGAGCGCGGCCACACGAGGACCCGGCTTCTGCCCACACCCCGGCAGCTGCCGGAAACGCAGCGCCCACCGAGCGAGGGGCAGGCTGCGGCGGTGGCTGGGATTTGGGGAGAGGCGCGCGGGAGCCGGGACACTTACGTAGGCCACCCCGCTGCCGCTGAGGCCCGTGTGGATGTTGATGTAGGACTCGGGCACCTCCTCGCAGAGCCCGCAGGAGGAGAGCAGGCTCTTGAGCAGGGCAGCCTCCGGCTCGCCGGCTCCATCGCCCCGGGAGAACACCATCGCCCCTGCCTGCACCACGCACGGCAGGTTGGGCATGAGCCGCAGCACCTTAGTCCCCGCAGGGAGCAGCTGGGGAGAGACGGGCATTGGAGAAAGATGCCGGTGGGCTCTGGGCGGCACCCGGGTGCTCCCGAGGCTGCAAGCTGCGCCCTGGGACCCCGCAGTGGCAGCAGGTACCACCCATCAGGGCTGGCAAGGAAGTACAGTGCAGGACTCGAACCACAAGGGATGCAACCTGGATGGAGACAGAGATGCGCATCGCCTGCAAGCAACCCCCAAAACCCCACTAGAGCAGGAACCGAGCAGGAAAAAGGCAAAACGACAAGCTCTGGGGCCATGGGAATGGGGAGAGCACTGACCCGGCACCCAGCCTGCAGGACAGGTGCAGGCCCCGCGTGCAAACCCGTCCCTCGGGGACACGTGGGGAGAAGAGCCAGCCGAGCGGCGCGCTCACCTGCTGCAGGGTCTGGAGGGTGACGCCGGCCGCCAGCGAGACGATGATGTGGTGCGGGCAGACGGCGGGCCGGATCTCCTGCAGGACGCCCGGCAGGACGTGGGGCTTGGTGGCCAGGAACACCAGGGTGCTGTCCTGCAGCACCTCCAGGTTGCAGTGCGTCGTTCGGCAGCCGGACTCCTGCCCGCGGCACGGAAACGCGTCAGAGGCTGGCAACGGCCTTCGCTCGCATTGCAACACCCTCGGAAAACCATCTGACCAGCCCTCAGAAGAGGCATCCCCCGCTCGCCCCTTCCCCAAATGCTGGGCACAGCTGCATGCGCAGGACACAGGCTGGGGACTTGCTTCAGCCATGAAGCTCCTCAGGCTTTGCCGAGATTTATACCTGGCCTCCTGCAAGGATGACCCCAGCCCGTACAAGGGTGAAAGGGAACCCCAAAATCGCAGCATGGGGCACTGCAGCGCTAGGTGCTGGAGTCTCCCATTGCTGCAGCTGCCGAGCAGGGCGTTTTGTCACGCAGGCGCCCACCCAAACAGCCCCCTCCTTGCCTCGCTGGGCCAGTCCTGGCAGCCCCACGGTCACGGGCCCCAGGAGCAGGCTCAGCCAGCCCTTCGCTTACCCGGAAAGTGCCCAGGTTTCTGTCCGAGGGTGCGCTGGCCAGGATGTTGCCGGCTGGCACCCTTCCTTCAAAAACACAGAGCCCAGAGTGAATAGCTGCCGGGGAGCTCCAGGGGAGCAGGGGCACCCCAGCAGAGCCTGGCACCCTCGGAGAGTGCGGGTGCCCCCATCCCAGCACGGCAGCGCTCCTCCCCTCCGACCCCGGTCAGATCAGCCTGGGGGACACGGAGCAAAGCGAGCTGGCGGCTGGATGCTGCCAGTCCCTGCACTGCTGCTGGCTGTGAGCACCCCACGGGCCAGCCCAGGCGCTGCGCAGGGACAGGGCTGTCATCATCGCCTGTGCTGCTCCATGCGGAAGGGACATCCCTGGGGGAGAGGCAGGATGGGGCCGCCCCCGTGCCCCCACGCTGCACTGTGTGGCAAGGATTCCCAGGAGGAAAAGGGCAGGACGGGGCTGTTCCCGTGTCCCCACACCGTCCTATGGGGCAGGGACCTGGGGGGAGGGAAGGAAATAAAGGACGTGGCTGCTGTCCCTATGCCCCTACTTCGCTTTATGTGACAGGGACTCCCCAGGAGGGACAGGCCGGGGCTGTCCCCGCCTCCCCACACCGCTCTATAGGGGGCAGCGACCAGGGGGGCCGCCCCAGGCCGTACCTGCCAGCAGCAGCCCCCGCGCCACGCCGCCCGCCATCCGCCCGGCGCCCACGAACCCGACCCGCAGCTCCGCCGCCTCCATGTCCGCACCCACGTGGCGCCGCGGCGCGCCGGCGCGCCGCCCCCCGCCCCACGTGACCGCCGGCCACGCCCCCCCCCCCGCCCCGCCACACCCCTTCCCCACCCCGCCGCGGTCCGGCCCCCTCATTGGCGGGGCGGGGCGCGCCGCGGGGATAAGAGACGTGGCCCGGCTGTGTGATTGACAGGTGTGGGGAGGGGCCACGTGGGTGCTGTGCTCGGAGGGGACCCCCAGGTCCCCCCTCGACCCCCCAGCTGCAGCTTCTGCCCCTAAACCCCGGTTCCCTGGGGGGTGCCCGGTGGTGCAGGCCCCCACCCCACCTCACCTCACTCCTGCACCTGCTTGGCCTCACTCGGCCTTCAGCTCAGCCCCGGCGTGGGGCCCTGGGGTGCTGTCCCTCCCCTCCACCCCGGCTTTCCCCCTTCTCCCCGCAGGGTGCCCCGTGATGCTGCTGCGGGGCTGCTGGGTGCTGCTGCTGCTGCCGCTGCTGCCGCTGCTGTGCACCCCGGCCGCTGGGCTCCTCAGCTGGCTGGGCCTCGGCGCTGCTCCCCAGGAGGAGGTGGCGGTGGTGACCCCCCAGGCACTGCAGCCCAGCGGCCCCCCACCCGTCCCCTTTGAGATGACGCTGGGGGACGAGCGGTTCCTGGCCGAAGCCGAGCGCTGGGACCCGTCGCCCCTGGACTCCTGCCAGCACCAGGTGTGGCCGCGCTGGGGGTGGGGTGGGGTGGGGGCTCTCCCCCTGCCGGGAAGCAGCGGGGGTCGCCGGGAGCTCCCGCGGGCGCCGGGTGTCCCCGCTACCGCCTCCGCTGCCGCCAGGTCGTGGCCCAGCTCCGCTCGTCCTGCGCCGACCTGAGCGAGGAGGAGGTGGCCAAGCTGGGGGTGGCTCTGTTCAACTGCCAGGCCAGCGCCGAGGGTCGTCGCACCTACCCCTGCGGCCTGGATGTGGTAAGGTGGCGTAGGGCAGCCTGGAGCTGGGCGTTAAACCCGCGCTGGGGAGCCAAGGGGATCTCCCCTACCCCAAGTCTGGCTTTCTCAAACGGTCCAATTCCCCAGTGCAGCCCCACCGTGGTCCCGTCAGCTGCGGGTGCAGGTTGGGAGTCCCATCGGCACCCAGCGTGCTCTGCTCAGCCTCTCGTTCTTGCTTTTGGGGTTAAAACTCGATTTATCCTGTTCCCAGCAACAGACCAGGATTTCTCATTTCTGACTCTGCAACCTTGCCTGCTGCCGCGTCTTCTCCAAAAAGGCGCCCAGCTGTGGCTCCAGGAGACTGAGCACGCGAGGTCCCATCTGGACAGACCTGGCCCTGGCTCCTCACTCTTTGCTCTGGCTCTGCCCTTCAGTGCTTTAGGACCAATTATTTATTTATTTTTCCCCACCTTCCCTGGAATGGGGATCAAACTCCCCACGCTCGGTTCAGGGCACCTCAGTCGGGAGGGACGCGTGCACGGGGGGCGGATTGGGCAGCGGGCAGGGCCGCACTGACGGCGCTGCCGGCAGCCGCTGGAGCGCTGCACGGCCGCCATGGACCCCGACACCTGGACTGCCTACCACGTCGTCAGCAACCGGGCCCGCGCCGTCTGCTACGCCGCCCGGCAGCTGGAGTTCAGGCGCCGCACCGAGCGCGCCGTGGCCGCCCTCGCCGCCGCTGCCGCCAGCCAGCTCGAAGCCATGCGGGCGCTGAAGGTGCGCCCGGGGAGGGGGAGGCCGGCGGAAGCGGGGCGCAGGGGCCGCCGGGGCGTCCCAGTAAATCTCCTCCGTGCTCCCCACGCCAGGAGGAGCAGGCGGCGCTGCGGGAGCTGACGGCCGAGTCGCTGCAGCGGGCGCTGAGCGGGCAGCGGGAGCTGCTGGCGCAGCAGGAGAGGCTTCGGGGCAGCCAGGGCCAGATGGAGACCTCCATCCACAGCAGCCTGGAGCAGCTGGCGCAGGAGAAGGCCCTGCTTGCCACCTGGCAGCACCACATAGCCCAGCTCGTGGAGGGCATCACCGAGAAGATGGGTAAGAGCCACCACTGTTGGCTTTGGCAGGGTGTCCCAACCCCTTTGCCGACACAGGGACCAGGCCAGCGACCCGCGCTCTCGTGCCTCTCTGCAGAGAACATGAGCCACCACCTGGCCGTGCAGGATGAAGGGCTCCAGGAAGGGCACCGGACCGTCCTGACCGACCTCAGCCGAGCGCAGGAGAGAGCTCAGGACGTCTACTCCAAAATCGGTACCGGGCCAGGCACACAGCCCGCCATGGCGGGGGTCAGGGGAACGACCCTTCGCCGCCACGAGACTCCTCTGGCTCCCCCGTGGCAGAGGAATGGCTCACGCGGGCTCTGTGTCCTCCTTGCACAGAGAGCCACCTGGTCCTCTTCCTGGCCTACCAGAACCGAACGGCGCGGGGCTATGATGAGGTGGTGGGGAAACTGCAGAGGATGAACCAGAGCTTGGAGCTGGCGCTGGCCGCCGTGGACAGCCTGCGGAGCCAACTGGAGAGCTGGCTGCAGCACATCCGGGCCGTCCTCTCCTGGGCTGGTGAGCTGGGATGGGGGTTGGGGGTCCCATGCGGAGGACCAGACCCCGGGAAACCCCAGGAACCCTCACAGGATGCTGACACTGCTGCCCATCCTGCAGGGCTTGGCCCGAGTGCCGCCTCCACCTGCATCCTGCACGGCGCCTACTTCCTGCTGCTGGCCCTGCTGCTGGCCTTCCTGCAGGCGCCCGCGCTGCCCCGCGCCGCCCTCCTGCTCCTCGTCATCTCCAACGCTGCCCACCAGCTCCGCGGCGCCGGCTCCCTTGGCTTCCCGGCCCTCTCGGCTCTCCTGGGCCTCGTGGCGGCAGGTGGGGACGAGCTGCCGTCGGGGGCTCGCGATGGGCGCGCACACCAACACCCACCTTCTCGCCTCCCCGCAGGGCACCGGCTGCTGGCGGCCACACGGTGCCGTGCCGCGGGAGCCCCGCTGCCGGCACTGTCCCTGGGCGCTGGGCAGCCCCACTGTCACCTCACCTCTACTCCCGAGAGGTATGAGGCTTCCTTCTCACGCGGGGGTTTCGAAACATGCCCGCTGCGGGACAGGCTGGAGCTGAGTTACCTGCAAGGTGAGAGCCAGCGTGGCCAGGCGGGACAGGGGAGGGCAAGCACAGGGCCAGGGGTGTCCCCTTGGGGCTTCCTGGCCTAGGGCTCCACCACCATGTGGGTGAGACCATCTCCTGGAAGGCAGAAAGGCTGAAATCGGGTGAAGGCTCAGCTCAGCTGGGTATGTGGTGCTTTTTCTGGATCTTTTGGAGGTTTTAGCAGGGGGAGATTATCATGGAGTTGCATGCGGGGGTGGCTGTAGGACAGCGGTCAAGAGCCCCAAGGCATCCCCATCCCCAGCCCAAGGGCAGTGCTGGAGGTGCATTATTCCAGGGTGTCCCCAGCCTATGCCCAGGGACAGCAGCACTGGAGACCCATCGCCAGTCATGCAATGCTTTGCAGACCCCTCGTGCCTGGAGCAGCTCCCAGCGGTAGCAGGGGACCCCAGCTCAGCAGGACAGGCATCACCAGTCCCCGGTGGCTGGAAGACAAAACCAAACTTGGCCACTCTGCACGGGCGCCCCGCCACCCCCAGGAGCCTGCACGGGGTGAGCTTGAGCCAGGTCGGGACTGAGGCTGCCAAGAGTGGGGTGGGTGCTAAGGTGACCCTTTGGTTTTGATGGATGGGGATGCTGCACCATGTCATCTCTTGGAGGCTGGCTAGGTCCTGCCACCTCCTTCCTTGCCATGTGGTGGGTACCTTTCCTCTTCCAGCTCCTGGGAGCACTGGGCCAGGCCCTGCTCCTTGGGGCTGTTGGGGTCCCCCTCCAGGGATGAGGTCTTTCTGTCACATGACTGCAACCCAAAGATCCTGGGCGTCCCTTGGGCATGCTAGGAGAGCAGCCCATGGGCTGCACCATTGGGGAAGGATGCAGGGAGAACCTGCGGGGGCCTGATGACCCCTTCACACCCTATATGGGGCTATGGTGCTGGCGTCTCACACCCCCAAAGTGTCTGGGGAGAGATGAGGGTGATCCCTTGGGTGGATCCTGGTGGCCAAGACAGCCATCCTGCACATGCAGGACCCACACCTCCCTGGGGGTGGAGAGGGGCACCTCCTGCAGCACAGGGGGGTCATGTGGGTGGAAATGTTCCCTGCCAATCCCCCTCTTCCCAACCAGGCAATGCTTGAGATGGGCTCTGGAGCAGGGCACCATTGGGAGACCAAACCCTACAGCCCAAGCCAGTCTCTGGCCAGCGATGTGTGAGTACCACGTGTGGGGGACATCTCTGCTCTGGGGATGTTTTGGGGCTGATGTCATCCTATGAGCACCCCAGGGTGCAGGAAGTGACCTGGCAGCAGGGGAAGGCCCAACTTTGGCTAGAGGGATCTCCTGGCAGCTCAGGCACTGATGGGTATCTCCTCCCTAGGTCCTCGCTGTCCCCACGGCTCCCGTGCCAGGGGCTCACCAGGGCTGGGCAGCAGTGCCGGAAGAGGGCCATCCCCGGGCAGGTCTTCTGCCGGGTCCATGCCTCCAGGCAAGCATCACACAGTGGCCGAGCTGTGGACTCATCTCACCCTATTTGACTCCTATCCCCTCCCAGAGAGGTGTTTTAAACCCTTCATTGGATCTTCTGGATCGCAGGGATGAGGCTGAGCTGAGCGTCACCCTGGCATGCAGCCTCCCACGATGTGGGCAGAGCAGGGCTGGCACAGCCTCGCTCTGTGCCTGCACCATCCCTGGGTGCTGGGGAGATGCTGCTTGTCTGGTCAGAAATTTTTAATCTATTTGTATTGTTTTAATAAATGTTGTTACAGCTGGAGCCTTCCTGTTTCTCATCTACCCCAGCCCCATGCGAGGGCAGGATCTGCAGAGGCGGGTGTGCTGGGGGGCTAGAACAGGGCCTGCCAGTGTGTTTAGGGACATAAGTGCACACAGATGAAGGGCCCCAAGGGACTGTTTGCACCCAGTTTGGGAGTTGGAGGTTCACCCTGACCCTGGGCTGCTCTGGGTGTCCGCTGTGGGCCTTGGGCATGTCCCAAGGGGGCAATGTGCTCCCTTTACTTGCACTGTGGGTGCTGCACCAGGGGACCAGCGGCACTTCCCTGATGCAACACCAAATGCCCTGCTGTGATTCCTGTGCTGGAAGAACAGGAATTCCCATCGGTCTCCGTTTATTACACCTAATAACACATAATTAGCAGCGTAGACCATTACAGTTCTGCAGCAGCCACCAGGCTCTGCACCACAGAGGGGTGCAGCAGAGGCAGCTGGCAAGGCTCAGACCAGACCGTGGCTTTGGCTGCTACCACCTTGTCCCCGGGGTCCCTTGTGGGGCTGTCAGCAGCTTTGGGGACCTTGGGGTATCCTCCCTCAACCTTCCCACCACTCCTGCCCTATACGGGGGCTGCACACCTTCCACGAGCTGTGCATCCCACCCTCTGTCCAGCAGCAGGGAGTAAAGTCTGGGCAGCTCTGGGCTACCTGAGCAGGGCCTTTTCTATATGCTTTTCTAAATGAAGATTCTACCACCCCACCCCACCCCGACACACACCCCTTCAAGCAGGGTTCATCACAGCTGCTGCCCTCGGCATGCTCTGCACCCATAGAGGAACTGCAGGGCACCTAACCACTATTCAGCGTACCTGGGATCCCAGTCCCCTTGGCTTTGGAAATGCTGCTAGCTCCCACCACCAGTGTCCCCCTAAGCCCCTGTCCTCTGCCCCAGCAAAGGACAACCCTGAGTCAAAGAAGATGTGTGGACCAGGCACTGCTGGTACCATGTCGGCTGCACTGTGCTGGTCACTTCCTGGCGCTGGTGTAGTTGGTGGTGAACCAGGTGCAGGTCTCCTTCACGGCTAGGGAGGAAGAGGAGGCCATAAGCACCATGTCCAGCAGGAATGCAGACAGGGAACGAGATGGGTCTCTCCTGCATCGCAGGCTTGGCTAACTGATGCCCATGAGGAGGCGCTGAGGATTTCCTGGGGTTGTGCTCCATTAACAGCAGCAGCTTAGGCCCTAGTGGCTTCCCTCTCTTCCTGGAATGTCCTGAGGTGCTTTTGGGGCGTGCACCTGCCTTCTTACCTTGTCTGAAGGGTGTGAACTGGAAGCCGGGCAGGTAGCGCCTCAATTTGCTGTTGCTTGCAGTCTTCTTGAACTGCCCATCCGACTTGGTCATATCAAACTGGCGGTGGGAGGTATTAAGGGAAATGAAATGGGAAACCAGGGATGTGATGGAGGCCAGGCAGCAAGGTCTCACATTGGTGGACCAAGTCCCCATGGGGACAGTGAGAAAGATGCTTGAGGTGCTGTTTTGCTCAAGTCACCGGTGTGCCCTGGCCCCACATCCACCAGTGGACACCCCTGGAATAACACCATCACCCAACACACTGCAGCACCCCTGAGGAACGGGGCACAGCTCCCCCTGCTCGCGAGGGGCACCAGCATGAGGTAAAGGATACGACGAGTTCTCCCTTGAAGTCCATAGCTTCTGCGATTGTCTCTGCTGCCTCCCTGATTGAGACTTCATCTTCTTCTCCGACTGTGGAGAAGGGCATGAGACAACGCCGTTGCTCCCCAGTGCCAGCCCTCCACGCCTTGCTGTTCCTGAGAAGGCACCTGGGGACAGCTCCATCCTACCTGACAAAATGATGGGCTCCACCTCATCGTATTCCCGGAGGACCCAAAGGAAGAGCCGGGCCAAGTCCTGCAAAGGGGCAGAGGCTTCTGGGGGGGCTGGCCGCTTTCCCCAAGTCTTCCAGGGGCAAAGCACAAGGCTGGGCTCACGTTAATAGGGAGTCCCCACATCCCCGAGGACCATCACTGCTTGCCAGGCTCATACAGGCTCAGAGCATGTCCACCCTGCAGACCCCCATGTTGCCCGCCCAAACTGCAGAAGACAAAAGTTCCTCCTCTTTCAGGCTGCACATGCCCTGGATTCAGATGTTGGGTTGCAGCCAGAGGAGACACATACCAGGGAGTAGATGAACTGTCTTCTGGGTTTTCCTGTGCCCCAGACAGTCAGAGCAGAGCCGGTCTCTGTGGGATGATGGAGAACGTGCCCATGAGTGTCGCAGTTACGTTCCCCGCCACCTCAGCTATCCCGCTGTGTCCCCAGGCAGCTAATAGAGCAAGAGGATCAGAGCAGGTTGTATGGAGAAAACCCAGACTTGGAGAACCTCCCCCAACCCAAAATAAATAAATAAAAGCCCATCATGTCCATCAGGCTCTGCCCCTGCCAAATAGGGCTTCCAGGTTCTCCTGAAGGGGAGCAGGGAATCACCTCCCACTCCACAGAAATGCAGCGGGCTCTAGGGCGAAACATGACAGCTCCACGACGAGCCATGGCTGAGGGACAAGTAACCTAGAGCGGAGTAGCAGCCCGCTGCAGGCAATTAAGTGAGCCCCGGGGTTTCTTACCCCCCCCCGAGAGGCTGGAGCTTGGCAGCATTCGCATTCCCATGGAGCTAGGAGGGGGCCGAGGGCCTGGGGGAGCTGCACCACTCACGTTTGGCCAGGTACACCTTGTGGATGAGCCCCGGCAGGACGTGGCCATCCTCGATGTTGAAGTTGTCGTGCGGCCCAAAGACGTTGGTAGGGATGACAGCGGTGAAGCGGCAGCCGTGCTGCTCAAAGTACGCCCTGGGCGAGAGCACAGGACAAGTGGGTCACCTGCACGGCAGTGTGGCCTGCTGGGCACCCAGCGCCACGGGCGCTTCCCCAGGTACAGCTGCTGGCATAAACCAGCCATGTCCAGGTGCCGCAGTCACCACGGCACGGCAAAGTGCAATCCCTGCGGTATCCCCAGAGATAATCCCCAGGCTGTCGCACAGCCACACGAGAGCAGCAGCCATTCCCAGCATGATGCCCAGCCACGAACAGGGAGACATGCATAGGTGCAGCCACCCTGCTCCGGGACAGGAGCATCTCCAGCTAGTGAGCAAGGGTATCTCCCCAGCTCTGCTTAAGCCCAGAGAGCTCAGAAGGGCTTCTCCTCCTTGGTAAGAGGGGAGCATTCACAGCCCTGCTGCAGCACGAGGGTCTTCCTCGCTCTAGGCCTCTCCTGCAGCGGCCCGCACCTATTCTGGATGTCGATCATCCTCTTGGCGTAGGAGTACCCAAAGTTGGAGCTGTGAGGTGGTCCGTTGTGAATCTGCAGACAGGAGAGTACAGACACCGAGTGTGAATTAACTAACTGTTGGTTGTCCCAACACAGCAATTGTGCCTCGTTCCAGCTGCATGTCCCAGGAGCAGAGATTTGATCCAAAGTTTCAGTCTCGGGCACTTGGTGCCTTTTTAACTCTGTAGCATGGCTCAGGCAGGCCAAAGGCGCTGCCGTGTTACAGCCATGAATGGGCTGGATGACGGGGGCCAGCGATCAGAGAGGCCGCGCCAGGACCCGGCTGTGTCCCTGTGCCCCAGGTGGTACCATGGGGATGGAGCCACTCACCATGGTCTCGTCAATGGGGTACGTTGTCTTGTCCGGGAAGATGCAGGTGGAGAGGCAGGAGACCACCTTCTGCGCTCCGCACTCATACGCCGAGTGCAGGACGTTGTCATTGATGTGGACATTTCTCCTCTGGGGAGAGAGAGATTTGTCAGAGCAGCATCGCAGTCCGGCCAGAGCACGCGGGCAGCTTCCCCACAGGGCTGCTGGGCTCTCTGGCCAGGTCTGCTGCAGCCATCTGCCGGGGCAAAACCAGAGCTGCCGCCTGCAAGGTGCCATGACGGGTTATTAAATCCGCAGTGGCTGTTCATGAAACCACCACGACCCCTTTCAGCTCCAGGAGTGGAGCAAGTCCTCTCCACCGAGCTCGCCCCAGCTCTCGGCCTGGGGAGATCAAGGTCTGTGTGAAGGGCAGGGGGTTGCGGCAGCTGCAGGGACCCAGACGCTGCCCATTTGCCCGCTGCTCACCCAAAAATCCAGGTTGTAGCGAATGTTTTTGAAGAGGCCTCCAACCATGGCGGCCAGGTGGATCACGTGCGTGGGTTTGTGCTTCTCAAACAGCGCTTTGGTCTCCACGGCGCTCCTGCGGGGAGGAAAGACATGGGGCTCAGCAGGATGCTGCTCAAAGGGGCAGCCGACATCCCGGGTTTGCGCTTTCCCCCCTTGTCCATATCCAACGGGAGCGAAAGGAGCAGATCGGAGGTTTCCCAGGCAAAAGTGCAGCCGCCTGCGCAACGCAAACTCACGTTAGGTCGGCATCTTTGGAGGATACGAAGATCCACTCCTCATCCGGCCGGCCTCCTCCATCAGCCACCACCTTCTCGATGGCTTTGCCAACCAAGCCGGTGCCACCCGTCACCAGGATGCGCTTGGGCCTCGTCCCCACTGCCTCCGTCATAGTCACAAAACCTGCGCAGCCGGAGCAGGGAGAGGGCTAAGCCAGCGCCATGCGGCTGCTCCTGCTCCAGACTGGCCAGTTGGAGGTGGTAAAGGAGCCGCTGGAGCCGCTGGCGCCGGAGCCGCCACCACCTCGGGGCGCTCAGCGTGCAGGGGGAGCGCTGAGCTTGCCCTGGCGTGGACACGGGGCTTTCTGGCTTTTACCTTCTCCTGCCAACCGGCAAAGGCAAAAAGGAAAATGAAAGTGGTGCCTTGCGGGGGCCGGGAGCAGCCGGAAACCGTGCCGTGGCGTGTCCGCCCTAACGGTTAAACGTGCCGCTGCTGCGTGTGAGCTGCAACCGGCGGCGAAACGCTGACGTTCTGCCACGCGGCGCCAGCCGGCAGCGCCCGGCCTCCCGGAACGACGGCGGAAGTGGGAAGGGGGCCGGATGGCGAGGCCAGGCCGGCGCCTGCTCCAGCGTCTCGCGGGGGTGCTGGTCCTCCCTGCTACGCCAGGCTCCCCAGCTCGTCTCCCTGCTCCGGTGCCCCGCCAGGCCTCGGGGCCCATCCCGCAGCACGGCCCAGCGTGTCAGCCTTCCTCCCCAAGCATCTTCCTCCTTGCCTCACTGCTTCCCCGGCCCCGGACCCCCCGGAGCAGCTCCTGACCCCAAACCTCTTGCCTGTACCCCAACATCTCCATCAAGGACTTCTGAATCCCAAGTCTGCACTCCCATGCTTCCATCATGGGCCCCCAAACCCCAGCTGTCTGCACACCCCTGTTACCCCAGGACCCCCAAATCCCAGGGCTGCACCCCCACACCTGCACCAAGACCCCCAAACCCCAGCTGTCTGCACACCCCTGTTACCCCAGGACCCCCAAATCCCAGGGCTGCACCCTCACACCTGCATCAGGGACCCCAAAGGCCAGGTGTCTGCACCCCCCTGCTACCCCTGCCCTCCTGGATTGCCCTTTCTGCGTCCTGACTGTGAATCTCAGATCTGCACCCCCAAATCCCAAGTGTCTGCCCCCCCCCTCCCCCGCCTCCCAGGGCTCTTGAATCCCAGCACTGCAGCCCCCCACACCTGCATCAGGACCCCCGAATCCCAGGTGTCTGCCCTTCCCGCACCCCCAGGACCCCCAAATCCCCGCCCTACACCCCCCGTACACTCACTCCCCCCCCCCCCCCCCGGAGCCCCCCTGGGGAGGGGGAAGGAGGCTCCTCCGGGACCCTCTCGCGGGGGCGCCCCCTCCGTGCCTCCCCCCCCCGCAGGGGGAGGGGTCCCCCCGCCCCCCTCCCCCCAGCGCGGCCCCCCGCCGCCGCCGCGGCCCCACCTGCCGCCGCCGCGGCTCGGAGCGGTCGGTGGCGGCGGCGCTTCCTGCGGCCCCGCCGCCGTCACCGGGCGCCGCCGCTCGGCTCCTCGGGAAATGGAGTCCGGCTCGGCACGGTGCGGGGCACAGGCGTGCACGGTGAGCGCGCACGCGTGCGCGCACGTGTACCTATTCACACGCACATGCATGCACACGCGTGGACATATGCACACACACATGCATGCACACATGCACACGCATGCACGCACGCCCACGTATGCACACACGTGTACGTATGCACACGCGCACACACGCGTGCCTCCTCCGGCCGCCCTCCGGCTCAGCCAGGCGCTCCGCTGGGAGCGCGGAGCCCGCGGGATGCCACGCGGCACCGAGGCCAGCGTGCCGCCGCGGTGCCGCAGCGGGGCCCGGCAGCCCCAGCACACAAGGGGCCCAGCGGCCCTCCGAGAGCCGAGGACATTTGCGGATGGCCGGGGTACCCTCAGCAGGTCTCTCCTGCAGGGTCCCAGTGCTTTCCTGGAAGAGGGACACCACCCGCCTTTCCCTTTGCCTAGTCCAGACCCACTCCCAGCGCCTGCAGCGAGGCCTTGGCCAGATGTCAGAGCGCCGGGAAGCGGCACCGAGCACCCCTCACTGCTGCGTGGCGTTGCACCAGGCTGGGCAGATTGAGCTGAGCAATGCACAGCATGAGAGCAAGCAGCACCCTGCGTTTCGGGCCCTCCTCGTCGCAGGCTTTCCACCAGGCATCGATCCAGGAGGAAGGGGGTGCACAGAGCCATTCCCTATAGCCCTCATCCCCTCCTCACAGACACAAGTGCTCGCAGTAGGCAAAAAAAAAAAAAAAAAAAAAAAAAAAAAAAGATTTAAATGAGAAAAGGCTTAATGATCTTTAAAGCACTTAATCTGAGATTAAAAATGAGTGGGGCTTTCTGATGGGTGGGGGAAGGTTTCAAAAACCCTCCAGCTGGCTTTTCTTCTGGGATTTCTGCTAAGCAAAGGCAGGGCCTTGTGCTGCTCTAAATTAAAATATTAAAGGATGGAATTAAGGGAGGCCTGGACAGGAGTTCCACCTTCTCCCTCCAAAGAGACATCTTCATTGTTGACAGTAACAGGATATTATGGCTTTTCTCTCTTTTTCTCCCTCCTTCTACCTCCTAGGTGGAACTGGGAAGAGAAATATGCTCCTTCCCTTTGGGAAAGTCTTGGAAAAAGCAGTTTCCCAAGGGCCTTCCTTCAGGAAAAGCCTCCTTTGGGGTTACACATTGATGAGGAGGAGCCCAGCAGTGCTCTATCTCTGGAACAACCCATCAAGGTCCCATCAAGGTGGGCAGACAGGAGAGACAGCATGACACAGTGACTTACCTCCTGCAGCTTATCACCATCTCCCATCCCATCACCTGGAGGCTCACACAGGGCAGGAGAAGCAACATGGCTCCCAGCTGAGACCAAATAAATGCTCTTGTGATTCTTTACATCTCTGAGATGCTTGCTTGTATCTCTGAGATGCTTGCTTGTGCAGCATGAGGCAGGATATGGTATGGTGCTGGTGCAGTGTCAGCCAGGGGCTGGCTGGTCTTAGCAGCTGATTTGGGAGAGCTGGAACCAGAGGGTCCCACATGGGACTGTAAATGGGTGCCATCCATCCTCTTCCGTCTGCCCTTTCCCATACTCATTTCCTCCCTGAAATGCACCCTGTTTCTGCAGCTCCTCGGGCACTGCACATCCAGGGGACATCAACCCCTCCTGCTCAACGCAAAGTGACATTTGGCAGCAAATTGGATCAACTGCTCCTCGCCGCACATCATCAGAGTGCCAAGAAGCATCCTGTTCCACTAGGCACAGAGGAGCTTGGCTTGCACTGGCCGAGGGGCCCAGCCTCGGGAAGGTCACCAGCATCGGCAAATATCCCCAGGACTGGTGCCGCTTGGATTAAATCTAGGGCTCCCTGAAGTGCTGAGTGGCTTGTGGCAACACTGAGAATTAAAATGCTCCGTGCGCAAGATGGGCAGCTGGCACTGAAGCGTTTGTAACTAGAGACTGCTGCTCTGGGGAGATGCCGACATCACCAAACTTCTTGCAGGCAGAGCTGGAAGGAAAAGGAACATTTCTTTTGAGATTTTCACTCCTACAGTGAAAATAACAGCAAGACTATTTCTGAGTGATGAAGCAGAAACCACAGAGCCCTTTGTAAATAGTTCAGCTGCAATGAGGTGAAATGGGTCATTTCCCTGCTGCTGTGTATCAAAAATATTTCAACTTACGCTGGGTGTTGTGTGGCTGGCTGGATCCCATGGAGGCACCTGGTCTTTCTACTTGCTGGCTGAGTCCCAACATGTCCCCACAGCTGCAGCCCTGGGGCCCTGCTGTTCAAGGGGGACACTGTGATGGCTGTGTCCCAGCTCCACGGGGCAGTTGCAATGAACGTGGGGTTACAGAGGCTCCATGTCCTCTGTGAACAGGGATTTCCAGGGGAAGGAGCCTCAAGAGGTCCAACAGCTTGTTTCTAAGCAGTTGTGTCCCTTCATGGAGCAAGATGTTTGGGGATTAGCTCCTCACTTTGCTCCGAGCAGTCCCCCAGCCCTCCCAGGGCCCAGCCCCAAGGCTGTTTTCCCCTGTGATGCACTGGCTGATTTTAAACGTAGAGCCAGAGATGAGGCATTGAGGAGTGAACCTGCCAGGTCATCCCTTGTTTTCCCCACATGCAATGCCATCGTTTTCCTCTTCCATGAGGTGCCAAGGCATGGCAGGAAGAAATCTCATTTCAACTTTTTCTGCATGCCCTTTTCCACCTGCCCCATCCCAGGCAGGGCAATGAATTTCAACCCTGGCTGCATTGATGCTTCAGCTAGCTGCAGCCTCTGACCCTGCTTTGGTAAGCCTCCCCCAGGCTGAACCTCAGTGCAAATTAACTCGTCCCCATCCAACCCGCTGCCCTTAATCTGTGACAGTTGTAGAGCTGACCCAGCTGGGAAGTCAGCTGCCAGAGAGAACCAGGGGTCAGGCTCATGGTAAAATTAGCCAAGCCAGTGAAATGCAAAAGGCTGAAGGAGGTCTAGGTGTCTGTGGGAGAATAACAGATTCCTGCTGTATCCTGGGCACCTCGGAGACTAATTGCAGGTAACTGCACTTTCCACCAAGGAATCGTTGGGCTAAGTGTTCAGGAGGCCAGAGCTACAGACGGGCACCCTGTAATCACAGCCTGGGCTGGACTGCAGAGCTGCCCAGCATGTCGCCACCTTCCTGGTGTGGCAGCAGCTGAATAACCATGATGCTGCATTTAAATACAGTAATTCTGGAGCCAATTACCAAAAAAGTGTTAGAACATGAGGGAAGATCACAGGGAGAGGGATGGGATAGGGCAGGACTCTCCCATTACTGAAATATAATCCAGGCTTTCTGTATATTCTAGCAAGATCTTTGAGTTAAGGATCAAAGCCTGGAGCAGACCCATTAGGCCAAGTAGACAGATCTCCTGTGTAATACAATACAGAGTCCTCGTCAGTACCTTGCACTCAGCCTGGTATCCAGGCTGGACACAGCTCTGCCCAGGAAAGCTGCTTGGCCGAATCTGGACGCAGACCCAGATCGAGAACGACTGCTTCGTTCGGCGCTTTGTTTTCATGATGAAACTTCCTTGTAGGTGACCTGTTTCTCTCTGGAACTGTTTTGTTTTCAGTTCCAGTGTTGGTCCCTGCTCTGCCCTTCTCCTTTCTCTCAGGAAAGTGAGGTGAATGGCTACCAGCTGCTCAGACGTGGCCACCCAACGTGGAAGCTGGTTAACGAAGCTGCATGGCTGTGGCCAAGCTCAGGTGAGATACACTAGCTCTAAGCGTTGCTCTCCTTCTTGCATTTTGGTTTTGGGCCTTCTTGCTGCACTTTTACATGCTTTGAGGTAGGGAGCACATCAACAGCAAAGTTCTTTGCCAGATCATATCATGCAGCACAGCCTTGGTTTCTCTCTGTGCATAATTTCAGCTGATTGAAGTATGTTTTATCCCAATCAGCCTAGCTTCCACCAGTTTCCACAGGATTAGATCATGGTTTTCTCCCCACTAATGTGCAGCCCCTTGGTGATGGAAGAGTTGCCCAAAAGCATGTGGCAGGACTGCCCAGCCACGCAGCAGGGAGACTGGTGCAGGAATGGGACCACAGACCATGGCTTTTCCTAGACATCCTTTTTCTTGCCAGTGATTTGACATTTCTCAGCACATAAAATACAAACCAGTAGCACTTCAAATGCAAAATTTCTGACTTGGGTTAGGAAAGAAAGAAATCTGACCCCTTGCAGACATTCAGTTCAAGGGACACAATAATCATTCTGCATTTCCCTGCCGAATCCTATGCTCCTGATGGAAGGAGACAAGGTAATGGTCATCAGATGGCTGCAAGTCATGACCTCTCAGCAACAGGTTTGGGGGCTCTGAGAGCAGGATCCTGGCTGGGTTGCTGGGAATCACAGGAAGTCAAATGCTGGGAGAGGTGCCATCTGCTTCGCCTGCATCTGGGGTGGGTGCCTTCTAGCAGGTCCCTCCTATTGCATGCTACGGCTGCGGTTCAAATTGCCGAATCTTCCCTGCTCCCCGACCCCACGAGCAGATGCAGCTTGTCTGCAAATTCCAGCAGACAGTGGAAAGATGCCTCTCCAGTGAGGGAAGAGGCCGCAGCCCAGGAATCATGTTCATGTGGCCTCTGGGACAAGCCACTTGTTACAGGATTTACCTTCAGTTTTGTCTTTCAGCGCCTACCCTTCTGCTCTGTGGAGAGATGCATCTGCACGTGCAGAGGCTGGCGGAAGGGAGCTGTCTGCAGGACCCAGCCCAAAGCCTGGTGTGGGGTCTCCTGCATCTCAGGATGAGATGCAGAGAAGGTTTGCTGGGCAGCGAACAACAAGGTAGACTCAGACTCTAGCTCCTCTAGGGGATGTTGGCAGAAGGCAAATGCATGGGAGGGAAGTGCTGGTCCATCCACACAGTAAGGAGGTGTGGGGGTCTGGGCTCAGGGGGATGTGGGTATAAGCCTCCCTGCAGCACTCTCTGAAGCTATCTGAGCTGGCTGTGCCCAAAAAGAGCAACTCCAGAGCAAGCCTGGGCTCAGATGTCCCCTGAATCATGAGGCAGACATCTGGCTGGGGCTGGCTCTCAGGCATTTGCAGGGCATCAGAGAGTAAAATCTACATCGCAAAATGCAAAATCTGCTTTTCAGTTCAGGAGCTGAACTGGCTGAACTCCTGAGGTATACAACTCTTTCTCATGAACTCAGATATTATTTCAGTTTGTCTTATATTGATTAGAGATTACTTTAAGATGAACTGAAATAAGCCCCTTGAGGCCAACAAAGCGTGTCTGCAGGGGAGGATGCAATATTTACATTGAATCACTGGATGAAAAGACCAAACAAATCTAAACCCATTCCTCATATTCAGGCTCCAAAGCAGGTGATGTTTGGCTTTGATTTCAGAGAAGGGTTTTTTTCCTAGGTAAAAGCTTCATCTGTGAAATGAGCCTGACTCCAGCTGTGTGCAGGGCTCTCCAGCACTCTGGACTCCAGCTGCTCTGGAGACATTCTCTTAATTTTGTTTTGATGAATATGTCAGTGCTGCCAATAGCCCTGGAGACTGCAAGCTTCTGTCTCACCCCAGAGCTCACCTGCTTTGCAGAAGCCTTGCTGCATGACCAGATTTACAGCTAACAAAAAAATAGTAATTAAAAAGAAAAAAGAAAAGGAAAAGAAAGAATCAGTGGCAGGGGTAATGGATAATTCAGGGGGCCTGTGGGTATACTAAGTGCCTAGAAATCTAGGTTTGAGGACCTGATCAGTGGGGGCCTTTCTCCTGCAAGACTGTAGTGGCACAGGCTGCATGGGGGCTGCTGTCTCACAAACTGTAGCACCGTATCAGACATGTCTGATGATACGCTGGGCCCCGGCACAGTGGCAGGAGTGTGGCACAAGGGGATGTGCCCCTTGCCCATGCAGTCCCATCCTTCTTGTGGGGCTGGGTCCCAGCCCTGTTCCTGCACCTAGTCCCAGTGCCCTGTGTGGTGCCTCGGGGACCCCATAGCAGAGGGGTGATGGCTCAGAAGCCTCATGTATGGGTGGCCCAGGGACCTCACAATGAGGCAGGACAGTGACATAGGGACCTGCAGGGGTGTCTCAGGGACCTTGAACCAAGGTTTGATAACACAGGGACCCAGGTGAGTGATCCAGGAGCCTCACAGCGAAGAGGGATGGTGAGAAGACCCCATATGGGCAGCCTAAGGACTGTGCAGCAACGGGAATGGTGACACAGGGACGCTACATGGTGTTACAAGGGACCTCGCAGTGAGGAGAAATGTGACAGGACCTCACGTGAGTGGCCTGGGGACCTCGCAGTGAGGAGGGACGGTGGCAGGACCCCACACAGGTGTCCCAAGAACCTTGCAGCAAGGAGGGACAGTGGCAGGATCCCATGTGGGTGTTCCGGGGACCTCACCAGTAAGGAGGAATGGTGACAGGACCCCAAGTGCATGTCCTGGGGCCCTCGCAGCAAGGAAGGAGTGACAAGACCCCATGTGCGTAAATTTTGCTGTTGCTGTCAAATTTTCAGCATTTTTGTGTTCCTTCCTCCTCTTTTCTGGCAGTTTTGTGGGGTTGGTTCTTTCCCATTTTTTTCTGTATTTGTTGGGATTGCTTCCTTTCTTCTTCTCCATTTTTTTTGGCAAGTTTTTCATAGTCTTGTTGGTCGATTCCATCAACTTACACAGGGCTTTTTAAAGAGGTGGGGTTTTCTTGTTTTGTTTTGTTGCATTTTGTTCCATTTCTCTGTGAGGCATTTTGTTTGGTTTTTGGCTGCATTTCTATTCATTCCTTCCTTCCCCCCTCCCTCTCCCAAGCAACAGTCTGCAGGGGTTGATTTTTGAAGTTTATTTATTTATTTAACCTATGGCCAGAGCAGTGCTGGCACCTCTGCGCTGCTTCTGGAAGCTTCCACAGCCGCCTGCAGCCCACCACCCCGGGGGGGGGGGGGGGGCTGTTAGCTGCCCCCTGATTGGCTGGCTCTGGATTGTTAGGTGCCTCCTGATTGGCTGGTCGGGGTTGTCTCCTCCACAGGCTGCTGTGAGGCTCCCTGCGGTGCCTGGGGCTGACGCGCCAACCATGGGGTGTTGGAGAGCGACCTTCCTGGCTTATTTGGCCCTGTTATGGCAAAATTTAGGCGTTTTTGGCAGCCATAACAGGGTCCCAGCCTAGATTCCCACTGATTCCAGAAGTTCGAAGCCAGATTAAAGTAAATGAAGTTCAATGGCACATGTGCAGTAATTACAGCTCGAGCTGGCTGCCTCCAGAAAGGGACCCTGAAAGAAGAAATTCCTGGGTATTTATGTCCTTACAAGCTAAATGTTCCCCCCCCCCAAATGATAGGACAGAACCAATCATAATATGAGGGTCTGGGGATTTCTCATTTTTCATAGACTGCCTTCATTGTTTCCAGGCAAGTTGTTTCCTGGCTTTTGTTGAGGGTTTTAACTAGCTTGAACTGATTTTGGGGCCAGCTTGTGACCTGAGACTTCAGCAATTGGAGGAGGTTCACTGTTTATGGCCAAACCCTAGACAGCCCCAGTCCAACCTTCATTAACAGGTCCCCAGACTTTTGCCCCTTCAGACTATTGCTTATCCACCAGTGACACTGCCAAGGGAGACCTGGAGCAAATCCAGATTACAGGGCTCCAGGTCACAGGCCTTTTTGTCTTCAATTCTGCTGGTGACAGGGAAAGGCTCAGGGAGCAGGGGATGCATCCTGCGGGTTAGCTGCAGCACGGGCGTCTGGCTGGCATTGCAGGCTGCACTTTGGATTTTAAGTGCCTCTTTGAGGAACAAGGACTGACAGTAAGAGGCAGGATCCATTTGACATGTTAGGACATATTTGACGTAGCAGGGTAGCAATATCTTTGTCAGTAGGCTTACAGACCCGGTGAGGGGGTCTTTGAGCTATGTTTGCTGGGGATGATGAGAAGAGCTTGCAAGCTAGCAGTCAAACAAAGAAATAGAGGCTAGGGTGGTAAGTGAAGGGATAAGATGGTGGGAGCAAGGTAGCACTTGGGAAGGACAGAAACAGGCCAAAGGAGGGTCTGCCTCAAGTGCCTGTATGCAAATGCACACAGCCTGGGAAACAAGTAGGAGTGAGAGCTCTGTGTGAGGTAGCAGAACTGTGATTAACTGAGACATGGTGGGATAGCTCAAATGACTGGAGACCTGCAACAGATGGATGCAAACTTTAGGAGATGGGGAGGACACAGGGAACTGTCCTTTGTGGGAAGGAGCAACTCAGCTGTATGGAGATATTCTATAGGATGAATGACAGGCTAGTTGAGAGCTTGTGAGTGAGGATTTCCACCTGAACATGAGGGGGAATTTCTTCACTGTGAGGGTGTCAGAGCACTGGAACAGCTTGTGCAGAGAGGTTGTGGAGTCTCCTTCTCTGGAGATACTCAAAGCCCACCTGGATGCAAACCTAACATGCTGTAGGACCCTGTTGAACAGGGAGGTTGGACTAGAAGCTCTCAGGAGGTCCCTTCCAACCTTATTGATTCTATGATTCTAGGATCAGGAGAGATGCCCGTGAGAATGATGTCATGATGGGAATTTGTTACGGGCTACCTGTTTAGGCAGAGAAATTGGATGAAGTCTTCTTTAAGCAACTTCAGAAAATCTTCAGCTAGAATCATGTAGGTCAGAAGGTGCCTCCTGGGATCTGTAATCCAGTCTCCCGCTCAAGGCAAGTCCAGATGTAGCAGGTACCACTCAGGAACTTGTTTAACTGAGTTTTGAATACCTCCAAGGATGGAGAGGCCACAGCTTCTGGGGCCCTGATCCAGTATTTGACTGCCAAGCCTGATTATTATGGGAGACTTTAACCTCCCTGATGCCTGCCAAAAGGACAACACAGGGGGACACAAGTAATCCAGGAGATTTTTGGAGCATATTGGGAGCAACTCCTTAATTGATACTAGATGGGCTTAACAGGGGCTGATACACAGCTGTGTCTCTTACTCACAAGCAAGGAAGAGCTGGCTAGGGATGTCAAAATCAGCAGCAACTTTGGTTGTAGTGACCATCAGGTAGAGAAGTTCAAAGTCCTGAGGAGAGTGAGGAAGGCAGGTAGCAAACTACAGATTCTGGACTTCCAGAGCACAGAGCCTGGCTTGTTCAGAGGACTGTTAGGTGGGATCCTGTGGGAGGCAGCCCTGAAAGGCAGAGATTCTCAAGATAGCTAACAAGTCTTCAAAAATACCATCCAAGTACAAGAACTGACCATCCTGATAAACAGAAAAATGAGTAGCGAGAAGGAGGTTTGTCTAAACAGGGAATTCATGACTGAGCTCCAATGCAAAAAGGCAGTTTATAGGTCAAGTTTATAGTTTATAGTTTATAGTAGAAATGGTCAAGCTATGAAGGAGAAATATAAAACTGCTGATGTACGGGGATAGTGTTAAGAAAACTGAAGCTCAACTAGAGTGGAAACTGGAAAGGGCACTAAAGAGCAACATGAAAAGTTTTCAATCCTATATAAGAAGTAAAAGAATAAACAAGGAAAAATGGGCCTGTTGCTGAATAAGTGATATGTGACAGTGACTGGTAAGACAGCTAATCAATGCCTTCTTTGTCTTTGAATTCACTGACAAGGTCTCCAAGATGCTTCTTTGTGAAGACAGGGTTAAAGGAGGAAGGAACTCAAGTAGTGGAAGAAGATTGAGTTAGGGATTTCTTGAGAAGGAGGAAAGGATGCTTCTTACGGGCTCATCTGGGAAATCAGTAAGGTTGGAAGGGACCTCTGGAGAGCATCTAGTCCGACTCCCTTGCTCAAGCAGGTTACCTAGAGCATGTTAGAAAGATTTGCATCCAGGCAGGCTTTGAAGATCTGCGGAGAAGGAGACTCCACAACCTCTCCGGGCAAGCTGTTCCAGTGCTCTGTCACTCTCACAGTGAAGAAATTCCTCCTCACTATCAGGCAGAACTTCCCATGGTCCAGTTTTTGCCCACTGCCTCTTGTCCTGTCACATGGGACAACTGAAAAGTTTGTCCCCATTCCCTTGACACCCTCCCTTCATGTACTGATAGACATTTATAAGATCCCCCTTCAGTATTCTGTTCTCCAAGCCCAGCTCTTGCAACCGTTCCTCATTTATCTGAAGAGGAGAGAGAAGGCAACCTAATCAAGCTTGCAGACAACTCATCTTGCTTGAAGGCAGGGCAGCCATTGAGAGGGATATAGATAAACTGGAGAAATGGGCTGAAAGGCACATCATGAAATTCAGAAAGGACAAGTGCAGCACTGTGCACTTGGGATAGACCTGCCACACGGGTGCAAGTAAGACACCAGCTGAAAAGGACTGCTGCAGTCTAAAAAAGACCCAGGCATGCTGAGGGACATTACGAACATAAGTGAGCAGTGGTAGCAAGGAAAGGTAATAGCATCTTGGGCTATATCACTAGGACCATAGAGAGCAGATCAAAAAAAAAAATAGAGCTCACCAGTGAGGAAAATGACAAGAGGTAGAAAGAGGGCCCATAATACTGTGTGGATGAGTAAGGGAGTGCCTCTCAGGCAAGAGGCATGTGGGAGCAGTGCCATGGTGCACAGTTAGTCAGGAGTGTTTTGAATGGGTCACTTAGTAGAGGGCAATTAAGGTATTACTTTATGGTGGAAGGCTTGGAAGAGCAGGTGAAGTATGAGCTACATGCTTTGTACAGGGGGCCCTTGTGACAGCTTCTGTGCCTGAGCCTTGCCATGCCTATGGCAGAACAGTGCGTACCTTCCCTTACTGATGCTGCTTGGAGTTGACCTTAGGGTCTTGATCAAGGCTAGCTTAGCTTTGGAGGGCTACAAGCCTTCTATAGGGATGTTCTCTAGAATGCATTGGGCAGGAGAGCTTCCTCTGTCTTGTTAAGGATTCATGCACTGCCTGCTGTAAGCCCACATCTCCCTAGGAATGGGTGATAGACTGAAAGACTGCAGTGGAAGAACCATTGTGGAGCAAGAGAGTAGGTCCTTTGAGGGAGGAGCTGCTTTCTGCAGGACCTTTTTGGCCTGTGTGGCGTAACATGGGATGCAGTGGCCGGAGCCAGTCACCCTGGTGAAGGTGGCAGAGCTCTACTATAAATTCCCACGTATAAATGATACCAGTTGTCCTGCTAGCTGTGGGGAAAGGAAGTGTAGTTCCTCCTTCATTCCTTCTTTTACTCTTTCTTTGACTTCACTACTCTGAGCACATCCTTGGTCTTCTCTTGGAGTTTTTTTTATGAGGGCTACAAAGTCATGGTGAGGATGAGAGTTCTGTGAGAGTCCTTTCTGGAGGGGCTGTAGCGTGTGCCTGATACACATGAGGGCTGTGCTGCCATTCAGAGAGACTAGGCAGCCTGGAGAGCTAGGAGGAAGAAAACCTACTGAAGTTCAACAAGGGCAAGCACAAGGTGGTTTAACCGGGAAGGATTAAGCCCCTGCTGTAGTACAGCCTTGGAGTGGAAGGTGAAGGAAAGCAGCTCTGCAGACAAAGACCTGGGAGTTTTAATATAGATTTCACATAAATTAACCAGGTGGCAGCAATGTGTCGTTGTGGTGCAGAAGGCCGGTGGTCTACTGGGATACATAAGGAAGAGTGTTGCGAGGGGATGAAGGCAGGTGATGCCTTCCTTCAGACTTGTGTTATATTCTAGAGCGGAGGCTGATAGGGTAATAATGGTGCCGTGCAGAGTTGGGGAAAGTAGGAGTGTTTCCTGCTTCCTTGTTTGTTTATTTTGTGCAGGGTCCCACTTGTGCTTGGTCTTACATGTGAGTGTTCGTTGGGAGGGTAAGCAAGTGGTGGTGAGGAGGAGAGCTGTTGTAGTGTGTGGAGGCATGGTGGAGTTGGAAGAGAGGTGTGGGCGGAGGGGCGTTAGTGTGTGGCAGGCCTTGTTTGGTCAAAGAAGGGTGTTGTGTGGTGTGCTGTTCGGGAATGCGCAGCTGGAGATGGTTACTGGTACTTTTTCTCTTGGGCGAGGTGTTGAGGGTTGGGGCTGGCATGTGGTGCCCACTGGCAGGCTGTGTGAGCCCATGGGTGTGTTTGTGCTGGGACCGGCTTGGTGTGGCCATCTTGAAGGAGGCAGTGCCCAGCACGACCCCCCCTTCTCTGCCGGGCACTGAGGCACCTCTCTGGCCTCCCTTTCAAGGGAGCCTCTTAAGGTGGGCGGATTTTGGTGGTAGGCCCGGGCAGACAGGGGACATTGCCAAAGCATATGAGAGGCCGTACGTCAGCAGTGAGGTCATGGCATGCAACTTGTGTGGTGTGGTTTGGGGCTGCATTGCGAGGAGGGCCCCCCGTGTTGTGTCGCAGCAAGGAGCGTGGTGTGGCATTGCTATGAGTGTTGGACATGCAGCTCTGCCCCTTGGATCATGTTGCCTGCCTTGCAGTGGCCTCGCGCAAGTTCTCTTTAGCCCTCGCCTTTGTGGTGAGGTCGTGTGTGCTGGTGGGTGTCCGAGCGTGTTGCGTGCAAGGTGTCAGCTGTGCGAAAGGAGACCGCGAGTTTTGTCTTCTGGGGTGGCGTGCGCGAGCGTGAGGATGGACTGGAAGGAGCGGAGGAAGGGTGTTGGGAAGAGCAGGCGTTTGTCCTCGCTAGCCCTGGTTTGGAGTTAGGAAGGCGAAGCGTGTGCTTCTGCCGAGACGGCAGTGCTGTGTGGGGTGTTGAATGGGTCTGTAGTGCGCCTGGCCCTAGGGCTGTGCAAGTGCAGGTGTGCGTGGGGCATGGGGCTGCAGAGAGCTTTGTGGCCGTGTCAGCATGGGGCATGTCTGGTGGAGGTGCAGGGCTGCCCCAGGTGGGCTCCGCTGAGTGCTTTGCAGGCTTGTTGTGCCAGGCAAGCAGTGCTGCTTTGTGGGGAAGCTAAGGCCAGGTGGGAAGGGGGCGGGGCCACGTGTTTCAGTATGGCTGGGTGAGGGAGTCCATGTGAGGCAAGAGGCATGCGTGCGCAATGGGGTAGTGCCCTGGTGGCTGCGAGTGTTTTGGTCGGTGGTGTTAGTGGAGGTGAGGGCAGGTGTTCTCTTGTGTTGGAAGGGGTCTTGGAAGAGTTGTTGCCGTGTGAGCTGCAGGGTTTGTGCTGTCATCCATGGTGCCCAGTTGCGTGCGTGAGCCTGGTGGTGCCTGTTGGCGCACAGTCTCATGCCAGGCGCATCTTGCTGGTGCGTGGAGTGTTTCTTAGTGAGGGTCTTGCAGAAGGCTGGCGTGGCCTTGGGTGGAGGGCTGCAAGCGCCAGGCTGTGTGTGTTTGTGCAGGATGGGTCCCTGAGGAGAGCTTGCTGGGTGTGCGTAGAAGGACAGAAGGAGAGGCTGTTTGAGGTTGGAAGGGAGCTGTAGAGATCCTGTAGCGCAAGGGCCATGTTGAAGCAGGGTCACATGGGGTGGCAGCCCAGGACGCAGTGGCGACGGCTTTTGCATCTGGATGCGCAAGGATGGGGACTGCACAAGATGTCTGGGCAGGCAGTGCCAGGACTGTGGAGTGTTTTGCCTGGGTGCAGAGGGCACATGGTTTGTGTGAGTTTGTGCCCATTGCATCCTGGCCCATTTGTGGGCCCCAGTGAGAAGAGTCTGGCGCTGTGGCCTTTGCAGCCCCCGAGGTACTTCCTTAGGAAAGTACAGCACCCCGAGGTGGTACTTTAGGGAAACTGGGCAGCCACAGGTCCTTGGGCCCTGATAGGAGGCAGGCACGATTTCTGAGGGCTAGAGCGGATGTTCTTCCTAGGCCCCTCTCCATCCTTTTTGAAAGGTCGTGGAGAACAGGAGAGGTGCCTGAGGCCTGGTAGAAAGCCAGTGTCCCTGGCATCTTGAGAAGGAGCCCGAGGGAGGATGCCGGAAACGTCAGTCCAGTCAGCGTGCCCTCCATGCGTGGACAGGTGATGGGAGAGCTCCTGCTGGAGGAAAAGAAGGTGCTCAGGAGTAGTCCGCCTGGATTCCCCAAGGGGCGGTCAGGCTCAAGCAATTGGATAGCCTTGTGTGATGGAGTGAGTGGCTGGGAAGGTGAGGGGAGAGCAGGGGGTGTTGTCTGCCTTGACTTGAGCAAGGCTTTTGACACTGTCTCCCCTAACATGCTCCTAGGCAAGCTCAAGAAGTGTGGGTTAGAAGAGCGGACAGTGAGGTGTGCTGAGAAGCGAGTGTCTGAAAGGCAGAGCGCGGAGGGTTGTGCTCTGTGGTGCCAAGTCTGGTTTCTAGTTGGAGGCCTGTAGCTAGCGGTGTGGCCCAAGGTTGCGTGCTGGGCTCGGTCTTGTTGAAGGTCTTGCTCAGTGACGTGGATGAAGGGACAGAGTGTCTGCTCAGCCAGTTTGCTGAAGATCCCAAAGTGGGAGGAGAGGCTGATGGAGCTGAAGGCTGTGCTGCCCTTCAGAGAGGCCTGGACAGGCTGGAGAGTTGTCTGGAGAGGTTCAACAAGGGCAAGCGTGAGGTGCTGCACGTAGGGAGGAATAAGGCCCTGCCGCAGTACAGGCTGGGGGCTGAGGTGCTGGAAAGGAGCACCGTGGTGAAGGAGCTGGGAGTTCTCGCGTAGAAGAAATTACCTGTGTGTCAGCAATGTGCCTGTGTGGCGGAGAAGGCCGATGGTCTGCTGGGGTACATTGGGAAGAGTGTTGCGAGGGGGTGAAGGCAGGTGATGCTGCCCCTCTCCTCAGCCGTGGTGAGGCCTCATCAGGAGTCGAGTGTGCAATTCCGGGCTGCCCAGTGCAAGAGAGACGTGGAGCTAGTGGAGAGAGCACAGCAAAGGGCTAGGGAGATGCGCTGGAGGCCTGTAGCGTGTCTCTTCTGAGGAGAGTCTGCGAGAGCTGGTCCTGTTTAGCCTGGAACAGAGCGGACTGAGAGGGGATCTTTTCAATGCGTCTAAGTATCTGAAGGGAGGGTGTCAAGGGGATGTGGCCGGACTGTTTCCAGTGGTGCATAGCGACAGGAGAAGAGGGAACGGGCACAAAGCGAAACAGAGGAAGTTGCCCCTGAATGTAAGGAAGCAGTTCTTTGCTGTGCGAGTGCCAGAGGCGTGGAAGAGGTTGCCCAGAGAGGCTGTGGAGTCATCTTCTCTGGAGAGACTGAGAACAGGCCTGGACACAGTCGTGTGCAAGGTGCTCTAGATGCCGCTGCTTGAGCAGGGGAGTTGGACTAGATACTCTGCAGAGGTCCCTTCCAACTCCAGCCATTCTGTGACGCTGTGGCCTGCCGAGCTGCGTCCTGAGTCTTCTCTTCAGGCGGCTAAAGAGTGGCCGCTCTCTCAGCCTTTCATGAGTTGGTGGCCCGGCGAATGCTCTTGGTGACCATCAGTCTTTGGAAGGGTTTGCTCCCGGGCTGTTGGCACCGCAAGTGTATGTGCAGTGTGTGTAGGAGGCCGTAAGGGTGGTGGAGAAGGCTTACTGTGGAGCCAGCGGAGGCGTGCAGCTGCCTGGAGGTTTGGTAAGTTAGGCATACCAGGAAGATGGCCGGGCTGGAGGTGTTCAGTTTGGGGCAGGAAGCTGAGCCATGCATGTCGGTTGCCGTGTGCTCTGGAGTGGAGGCCCGTGGGGCAATAATGGTGCCGTGCAGAGTTGGGGAAAGTAGGAGCGTTTCCTGCTTCCTTGTTTGTTTGTTTTGTGCAGGGTCCCACTTGTGCTTGGTCTGCGTGTGAGTGTTTGTTGGGAGGGCGAGCAAGTGGTGGTGAGGAGGAGAGCTGTTGCAGTGTGTGGAGGCATGGTGGAGTTGGAAGAGAGGTGTGGGCAGAGGGGCGTTAGTGTGTGGCAGACTGTTTGGTCAAAGGAGGGTGTTGTGTGGTGTGCTGTTCAGGAATGCGCAGCTGGAGATGGTTACTGGTGATTTTTCTCTTGGGCGAGGTGTTGAGGGTCGGGGCTGGCGTGTGGTGCGCGCTGGCAGGCTGTGTGCGCCCATGGGTGTGTTTGTGCTGGGACCGGCTTGGTGTGGCCATCTGGAAGGAGGCAGTGCCCAGCACGACCCCCCCTTCTCTGCCGGGCACCGAGGCACCTCGCTGGCCTCCCGAGCCCTCTGTGTGTGGAGAGGCTGGGAGTCTTGTGCAAAGAAAGGAAGAGTCAACGCCTCCTTCTGAGATGCACCAGATCTTTAATGATGGGAAAGAGGGAGAGGAAGGAAGGGAAAGTGGCAGAGAGGTGGTCTCTGCTGGGAGTAGGAGGAGCAATAGTGTGGCATCACTGCGTACAGTGGCTGTTTGGCCAGCAGAGAGGTCTTCATGGCCTGCGTTGTCCGAAGCTCTTTGGAGGTCGCTGGTCGTCTTTGCGTTGTGAGCCTATGCATTTTCAGGACAGCTGTGGAAGCAGGAGAAGGGTGGATGCCGCGAAGGAAGTGGGAGAAGCGCAGGAGATGCATTGTAGCTGTTTGCAAGAGGTCAGGCTGGCGGCTTTGGCGGCTGCCTGGCTTCATCCCTTGCTGGAGAGGCAGCGGGGTGGTGTTTGAGCCCCTGTGCAGCTTGTGTGCCGGAGGTGGGTCAGGCGTCTTGCAGGGTGTTGTTGGTTGCTGTCAGGGCCCATGAGGAGGGGCCTTAGCAGGGGTTGCAGTTCCTGCCGCGGGGGAAGCAGCTGAGGTCTCCTAAGCGGAAGTTGCCGGAGCAGATAGGGATTCCCTGCACGGCAAGGAGTTCACCGAGGGCAGCTGAGGTGGAGGATCCGATGGCGGTGTTCTGGGAGATGGTGCTGAGGACGGGTCCGGGCAGGGTGACGAGCAGGGTTGGAGGCTGGATGATGAGGTGGGAGTCCTGGCCCTGCCTGACACAGGGCTCGTTGCAGCTGTTAGCCAGCGGGTTGGGTCCGCAGCCTCCGCAGAGGTCGTAGCAGGCCATGTGTGTGTTGTGTGTGGTCCCTGGAAGGGGGAGCGGGTGGTGAGAAAGCGTGAGGAGCTGTGTGTGAGGAGGCCAAGGGAGTGGGGGTGGCGTGTGGTCGGAGTGCAGGGATCAGATGCATTGTGCGGCAGAAGGGGTGCTGCGTGTGTGTGCAGCAGGTGCCCGTAGAGAGGGTGGAGGTTTGTGTGTTTGTTGTTTGGGTGAGGTGGTGGAGGGGCTGTGGGCAGTAGGGCTCCGGCTCATCTGCTGTCCTTGGGTGCGGTGAGAGGTGGAGCCGGGAGGTGTGTGCGGAGCAAGAGGGCGTCAAAGAGGAAGGAGGCAGTGAGGGAGCTGGAGTGTCAGAGGCAGAGGGCATCTGCTGGGCGAGCGCGTAGGCCACGAGCCCTGTGAGGGAAAGCGCAGGCTCTCTCGCGGGGAGGCGTTGCGTGAGAGGGGTCGAGCGATGGAGAGGAGGGCAGTTGGAGGGAGTATATGCCGGAGAGTGTGTGTGAGGGGAGAAAGGAGCTGGTGGAAGAAGGGCCAGAGGTTGGGACTCACCTTGTTCGCAGAGGAGGAGCAGAAGGTGCGAGGAGAAGTGTGTGAGGGAGCGCTGCGTTGGTTGGGCTTTTATGGTGGTGCGCGAGTGCCCGAGGCAATGAGACAGCCTTTGCACGTGACAGGCTTGTGGAGGCAGCTCCTGCTGACCGCCCACCGCTGCCAAGTAATGAAGTGTAGGTTGGTTTTGCTTCCCGCAACGCTGCCTTTTCATTTCCTGCTCTTTCGGAGGTGCCCATTATGCCGCAGCGGTGCCTTTCAAGGGAGCCTCTTAAGGCGGGCGGATTTTGGTGGTAGGCCCAGGCAGACGGGGGACATTGCCAAAGCATAGGAGAGGCCGTGCGTCAGCAGTGAGGTCATGGCGTGCCACTTGTGTGGTGTGGTTTGGGGCTGCGTTGCGAGGAGGGCCCCCGTGTTGTGTTGTGTTGCAGCAGGGAGCGTGATGTGGCATTGCGACGAGTGTTGGACGTGCAGCTCTGCCCCTTGGATCATGTTGCCTGCCTTGCAGTGGCCTCGCGCAAGTTCTCTTTAGCCCTCGCCTTTGTGTTGAGGTCGTGTGTGCTGGTGGGTGTCCGAGCGTGTTGCGTGCAAGGTGTCAGCTGTGCGAAAGGAGACCGCGAGTTTTGTCTTCTGGGGTGGCGTGCGCGAGCGTGAGGATGGACTGGAAGGAGCGGAGGAAGGGTGTTGGGAAGAGCAGGCGTTTGTCCTCGCTAGCCCTGGTTTGGAGTTAGGAAGGCGAAGCGTGTGCTTCTGCCGAGACGGCAGTGCTGTGTGGGGTGTTGAATGGGTCTGTAGTGCGCCTGGCCCTAGGGCTGTGCAAGTGCAGGTGTGCGTGGGGCATGGGGCTGCAGAGAGCTTTGTGGCCGTGTCAGCATGGGGCATGTCTGGTGGAGGTGCAGGGCTGCCCCAGGTGGGCTCCGCTGAGTGCTTTGCAGGCTTGTTGTGCCAGGCAAGCAGTGCTGCTTTGTGGGGAAGCTAAGGCCAGGTGGGAAGGGGGCGGGGCCACGTGTTTCAGTATGGCTGGGTGAGGGAGTCCGTGTGAGGCAAGAGGCATGCGTGCGCAATGGGGTAGTGCCCTGGTGGCTGCGAGTGTTTTGGTCGGTGGTGTTAGTGGAGGTGAGGGCAGGTGTCCTCTTGTGTTGGAAGGGGTCTTGGAAGAGTTGTTGCCGTGTGAGCTGCAGGGTTTGTGCTGGCATCCATGGTGCCCAGTTGCGTGCGTGAGCCTGGTGGTGCCTGTGGGCGCACAGTCTCATGCCAGACGCGTGTTACTGGTGCGTGGAGTGTTTCTTAGTGAGGGTCTTGCAGAAGGCTGGCGTGGCCTTGGGTGGAGGGCTGCAAGCGCCAGGCTGTGTGTGTTTGTGCAGGATGGGTCCCTGAGGAGAGCTTGCTGGGTGTGCGTAGAAGGACAGAAGGAGAGGCTGTTTGAGGTTGGAAGGGAGCTGTAGAGATCCTGTAGCGCAAGGGCCGTGTTGAAGCAGGGTCACATGGGGTGGCAGCCCAGGACGCAGTGGCGACGGCTTTTGCGTCTGGATGCGCAAGGATGGGGACTGCACAAGATGTCTGGGCAGGCAGTGCCAGGACTGTGGAGTGTTTTGCCTGGGTGCAGAGGCACATGGTTTGTGTGAGTTTGTGCCCATTGCGTCCTGGCCCATTTGTGGGCCCCAGTGAGAAGAGTCTGGCGCTGTGGCCTTTGCAGCCCCCGAGGTACTTCCTTAGGAAAGTACAGCACCCCGAGGTGGTACTTTAGGGAAACTGGGCAGCCACAGGTCCTTGGGCCCTGATAGGAGGCAGGCACGATTTCTGAGGGCTAGAGCGGATGTTCTTCCTAGGCCCCTCTCCATCCTCTTTGAAAGGTCATGGAGAACAGGAGAGGTGCCTGAGGCCTGGGAGAAAGCCAGTGTCCCTGGCGTCTTGAGAAGGAGCCCGAGGGAGGATGCCGGAAACGTCAGTCCAGTCAGCGTGCCCTCCATGCGTGGACAGGTGATGGGAGAGCTCCTGCTGGAGGAAAAGAAGGTGCTCAGGAGTAGTCCGCCTGGATTCCCCAAGGGGCGGTCAGGCTCAAGCAATTGGATAGCCTTGTGTGATGGAGTGAGTGGCTGGGAAGGTGAGGGGAGAGCAGGGGGTGTTGTCTGCCTTGACTTGAGCAAGGCTTTTGACACTGTCTCCCCTAACATGCTCCCAGGCAAGCTCAAGAAGTGTGGGTTAGAAGAGCGGACAGTGAGGTGTGCTGAGAAGCGAGTGTCTGAAAGGCAGAGCGCAGAGGGTTGTGCTCTGTGGTGCCAAGTCTGGTTTCTAGTTGGAGGCCTGTAGCTAGCGGTGTGGCCCAAGGTTGCGTGCTGGGCTCGGTCTTGTTGAAGGTCTTGCTCAGTGACGTGGATGAAGGGACAGAGTGTCTGCTCAGCCAGTTTGCTGAAGATCCCAAAGTGGGAGGAGAGGCTGATGGAGCTGAAGGCTGTGCTGCCCTTCAGAGAGGCCTGGACAGGCTGGAGAGTTGTCTGGAGAGGTTCAACAAGGGCAAGCGCGAGGTGCTGCACGTAGGGAGGAATAAGGCCCTGCCGCAGTACAGGCTGGGGGCTGAGGTGCTGGAAAGGAGCACCGTGGTGAAGGAGCTGGGAGTTCTCGCGTAGAAGAAATTACCTGTGTGTCAGCAATGTGCCCGTGTGGCGGAGAAGGCCGATGGTCTGCTGGGGTGCATTGGGAAGAGTGTTGCGAGGGGGTGAAGGCAGGTGATGCTGCCCCTCTCCTCAGCCGTGGTGAGGCCTCATCAGGAGTCGAGTGTGCAATACCGGGCTGCCCAGTGCAAGAGAGACGTGGAGCTAGTGGAGAGAGCACAGCAAAGGGCTAGGGAGATGCGCTGGAGGCCTGTAGCGTGTCTCTTCTGAGGAGAGTCTGCGAGAGCTGGTCCTGTTTAGCCTGGAGCAGAGCGGACTGAGAGGGGATCTTTTCAATGCGTCTAAGTATCTGAAGGGAGGGTGTCAAGGGGATGTGGCCGGACTGTTTCCAGTGGTGCATAGCGACAGGAGAAGAGGGAACGGGCACAAAGCGAAACAGAGGAAGTTGCCCCTGAATGTAAGGAAGCAGTTCTTTGCTGTGCGAGTGCCAGAGGCGTGGAAGAGGTTGCCCAGAGAGGCTGTGGAGTCATCTTCTCTGGAGAGACTGAGAACGGGCCTGGACACAATCGTGTGCAAGGTGCTCTAGATGCCGCTGCTTGAGCAGGGGATTTGGACTAGATACTCTGCAGAGGTCCCTTCCAACTCCAGCCATTCTGTGACGCTGTGGCCTGCCGAGCTGCGTCCTGAGTCTTCTCTTCAGGCGGCTAAAGAGTGGCCGCTCTCTCAGCCTTTCATGAGTTGGTGGCCCGGCGAACGCTCTTGGTGGCCATCAGTCTTTGGAAGGGTTTGCTCCCGGGCTGTTGGCACCGCAAGTGTGTGTGCAGTGTGTGTGGAAGGCCGTAAGGGTGGTGGAGAAGGCTTGTTGTGGAGCCAGCGGAGGCGTGCAGCTGCCTGGAGGTTTGGTAAGTGTAGGCATACCAGGAAGATGGCCGGGCTGGAGGTGTTCAGTTTGGGGCAGGAAGCTGAGCCATGCATGTCGGTTGCCGTGTGCTCTGGAGTGGAGGCCCGTGGGGCAATAATGGTGCCGTGCAGAGTTGGGGAAAGTAGGAGCGTTTCCTGCTTCCTTGTTTGTTTGTTTTGTGCAGGGTCCCACTTGTGCTTGGTCTGCGTGTGAGTGTTTGTTGGGAGGGCGAGCAAGTGGTGGTGAGGAGGAGAGCTGTTGCAGTGTGTGGAGGCATGGTGGAGTTGGAAGAGAGGTGTGGGCAGAGGGGCGTTAGTGTGTGGCAGACTGTTTGGTCAAAGGAGGGTGTTGTGTGGTGTGCTGTTCAGGAATGCGCAGCTGGAGATGGTTACTGGTGATTTTTCTCTTGGGCGAGGTGTTGAGGGTCGGGGCTGGCGTGTGGTGCGCGCTGGCAGGCTGTGTGCGCCCATGGGTGTGTTTGTGCTGGGACCGGCTTGGTGTGGCCATCTGGAAGGAGGCAGTGCCCAGCACGACCCCCCCTTCTCTGCCGGGCACCGAGGCACCTCGCTGGCCTCCCGAGCCCTCTGTGTGTGGAGAGGCTGGGAGTCTTGTGCAAAGAAAGGAAGAGTCAACGCCTCCTTCTGAGATGCACCAGATCTTTAATGATGGGAAAGAGGGAGAGGAAGGAAGGGAAAGTGGCAGAGAGGTGGTCTCTGCTGGGAGTAGGAGGAGCAATAGTGTGGCATCACTGCGTACAGTGGCTGTTTGGCCAGCAGAGAGGTCTTCATGGCCTGCGTTGTCCGAAGCTCTTTGGAGGTCGCTGGTCGTCTTTGCGTTGTGAGCCTATGCATTTTCAGGACAGCTGTGGAAGCAGGAGAAGGGTGGATGCCGCGAAGGAAGTGGGAGAAGCGCAGGAGATGCATTGTAGCTGTTTGCAAGAGGTCAGGCTGGCGGCTTTGGCGGCTGCCTGGCTTCATCCCTTGCTGGAGAGGCAGCGGGGTGGTGTTTGAGCCCCTGTGCAGCTTGTGTGCCGGAGGTGGGTCAGGCGTCTTGCAGGGTGTTGTTGGTTGCTGTCAGGGCCCATGAGGAGGGGCCTTAGCAGGGGTTGCAGTTCCTGCCGCGGGGGAAGCAGCTGAGGTCTCCTAAGCGGAAGTTGCCGGAGCAGATAGGGATTCCCTGCACGGCAAGGAGTTCACCGAGGGCAGCTGAGGTGGAGGATCCGATGGCGGTGTTCTGGGAGATGGTGCTGAGGACGGGTCCGGGCAGGGTGACGAGCAGGGTTGGAGGCTGGATGATGAGGTGGGAGTCCTGGCCCTGCCTGACACAGGGCTCGTTGCAGCTGTTAGCCAGCGGGTTGGGTCCGCAGCCTCCGCAGAGGTCGTAGCAGGCCATGTGTGTGTTGTGTGTGGTCCCTGGAAGGGGGAGCGGGTGGTGAGAAAGCGTGAGGAGCTGTGTGTGAGGAGGCCAAGGGAGTGGGGGTGGCGTGTGGTCGGAGTGCAGGGATCAGATGCATTGTGCGGCAGAAGGGGTGCTGCGTGTGTGTGCAGCAGGTGCCCGTAGAGAGGGTGGAGGTTTGTGTGTTTGTTGTTTGGGTGAGGTGGTGGAGGGGCTGTGGGCAGTAGGGCTCCGGCTCATCTGCTGTCCTTGGGTGCGGTGAGAGGTGGAGCCGGGAGGTGTGTGCGGAGCAAGAGGGCGTCAAAGAGGAAGGAGGCAGTGAGGGAGCTGGAGTGTCAGAGGCAGAGGGCATCTGCTGGGCGAGCGCGTAGGCCACGAGCCCTGTGAGGGAAAGCGCAGGCTCTCTCGCGGGGAGGCGTTGCGTGAGAGGGGTCGAGCGATGGAGAGGAGGGCAGTTGGAGGGAGTATATGCCGGAGAGTGTGTGTGAGGGGAGAAAGGAGCTGGTGGAAGAAGGGCCAGAGGTTGGGACTCACCTTGTTCGCAGAGGAGGAGCAGAAGGTGCGAGGAGAAGTGTGTGAGGGAGCGCTGCGTTGGTTGGGCTTTTATGGTGGTGCGCGAGTGCCCGAGGCAATGAGACAGCCTTTGCACGTGACAGGCTTGTGGAGGCAGCTCCTGCTGACCGCCCACCGCTGCCAAGTAATGAAGTGTAGGTTGGTTTTGCTTCCCGCAACGCTGCCTTTTCATTTCCTGCTCTTTCGGAGGTGCCCATTATGCCGCAGCGGTGCCTTTCAAGGGAGCCTCTTAAGGCGGGCGGATTTTGGTGGTAGGCCCAGGCAGACGGGGGACATTGCCAAAGCATAGGAGAGGCCGTGCGTCAGCAGTGAGGTCATGGCGTGCCACTTGTGTGGTGTGGTTTGGGGCTGCGTTGCGAGGAGGGCCCCCGTGTTGTGTTGTGTTGCAGCAGGGAGCGTGATGTGGCATTGCGACGAGTGTTGGACGTGCAGCTCTGCCCCTTGGATCATGTTGCCTGCCTTGCAGTGGCCTCGCGCAAGTTCTCTTTAGCCCTCGCCTTTGTGTTGAGGTCGTGTGTGCTGGTGGGTGTCCGAGCGTGTTGCGTGCAAGGTGTCAGCTGTGCGAAAGGAGACCGCGAGTTTTGTCTTCTGGGGTGGCGTGCGCGAGCGTGAGGATGGACTGGAAGGAGCGGAGGAAGGGTGTTGGGAAGAGCAGGCGTTTGTCCTCGCTAGCCCTGGTTTGGAGTTAGGAAGGCGAAGCGTGTGCTTCTGCCGAGACGGCAGTGCTGTGTGGGGTGTTGAATGGGTCTGTAGTGCGCCTGGCCCTAGGGCTGTGCAAGTGCAGGTGTGCGTGGGGCATGGGGCTGCAGAGAGCTTTGTGGCCGTGTCAGCATGGGGCATGTCTGGTGGAGGTGCAGGGCTGCCCCAGGTGGGCTCCGCTGAGTGCTTTGCAGGCTTGTTGTGCCAGGCAAGCAGTGCTGCTTTGTGGGGAAGCTAAGGCCAGGTGGGAAGGGGGCGGGGCCACGTGTTTCAGTATGGCTGGGTGAGGGAGTCCGTGTGAGGCAAGAGGCATGCGTGCGCAATGGGGTAGTGCCCTGGTGGCTGCGAGTGTTTTGGTCGGTGGTGTTAGTGGAGGTGAGGGCAGGTGTTCTCTTGTGTTGGAAGGGGTCTTGGAAGAGTTGTTGCCGTGTGAGCTGCAGGGTTTGTGCTGGCATCCATGGTGCCCAGTTGCGTGCGTGAGCCTGGTGGTGCCTGTGGGCGCACAGTCTCATGCCAGACGCGTGTTACTGGTGCGTGGAGTGTTTCTTAGTGAGGGTCTTGCAGAAGGCTGGCGTGGCCTTGGGTGGAGGGCTGCAAGCGCCAGGCTGTGTGTGTTTGTGCAGGATGGGTCCCTGAGGAGAGCTTGCTGGGTGTGCGTAGAAGGACAGAAGGAGAGGCTGTTTGAGGTTGGAAGGGAGCTGTAGAGATCCTGTAGCGCAAGGGCCGTGTTGAAGCAGGGTCACATGGGGTGGCAGCCCAGGACGCAGTGGCGACGGCTTTTGCGTCTGGATGCGCAAGGATGGGGACTGCACAAGATGTCTGGGCAGGCAGTGCCAGGACTGTGGAGTGTTTTGCCTGGGTGCAGAGGCACATGGTTTGTGTGAGTTTGTGCCCATTGCGTCCTGGCCCATTTGTGGGCCCCAGTGAGAAGAGTCTGGCGCTGTGGCCTTTGCAGCCCCCGAGGTACTTCCTTAGGAAAGTACAGCACCCCGAGGTGGTACTTTAGGGAAACTGGGCAGCCACAGGTCCTTGGGCCCTGATAGGAGGCAGGCACGATTTCTGAGGGCTAGAGCGGATGTTCTTCCTAGGCCCCTCTCCATCCTCTTTGAAAGGTCATGGAGAACAGGAGAGGTGCCTGAGGCCTGGGAGAAAGCCAGTGTCCCTGGCGTCTTGAGAAGGAGCCCGAGGGAGGATGCCGGAAACGTCAGTCCAGTCAGCGTGCCCTCCATGCGTGGACAGGTGATGGGAGAGCTCCTGCTGGAGGAAAAGAAGGTGCTCAGGAGTAGTCCGCCTGGATTCCCCAAGGGGCGGTCAGGCTCAAGCAATTGGATAGCCTTGTGTGATGGAGTGAGTGGCTGGGAAGGTGAGGGGAGAGCAGGGGGTGTTGTCTGCCTTGACTTGAGCAAGGCTTTTGACACTGTCTCCCCTAACATGCTCCCAGGCAAGCTCAAGAAGTGTGGGTTAGAAGAGCGGACAGTGAGGTGTGCTGAGAAGCGAGTGTCTGAAAGGCAGAGCGCAGAGGGTTGTGCTCTGTGGTGCCAAGTCTGGTTTCTAGTTGGAGGCCTGTAGCTAGCGGTGTGGCCCAAGGTTGCGTGCTGGGCTCGGTCTTGTTGAAGGTCTTGCTCAGTGACGTGGATGAAGGGACAGAGTGTCTGCTCAGCCAGTTTGCTGAAGATCCCAAAGTGGGAGGAGAGGCTGATGGAGCTGAAGGCTGTGCTGCCCTTCAGAGAGGCCTGGACAGGCTGGAGAGTTGTCTGGAGAGGTTCAACAAGGGCAAGCGCGAGGTGCTGCACGTAGGGAGGAATAAGGCCCTGCCGCAGTACAGGCTGGGGGCTGAGGTGCTGGAAAGGAGCACCGTGGTGAAGGAGCTGGGAGTTCTCGCGTAGAAGAAATTACCTGTGTGTCAGCAATGTGCCCGTGTGGCGGAGAAGGCCGATGGTCTGCTGGGGTGCATTGGGAAGAGTGTTGCGAGGGGGTGAAGGCAGGTGATGCTGCCCCTCTCCTCAGCCGTGGTGAGGCCCCATCGGGAGTCGAGTGTGCAGTTCTGGGCTGCCCAGTGCAAGAGAGACGTGGAGCTAGTGGAGAGAGCACAGCAAAGGGCTAGGGAGATGCGCTGGAGGCCTGTAGCGTGTCTCTTCTGAGGAGAGTCTGCGAGAGCTGGTCCTGTTTAGCCTGGAGCAGAGCGGACTGAGAGGGGATCTTTTCAATGCGTCTAAGTATCTGAAGGGAGGGTGTCAAGGGGATGTGGCCGGACTGTTTCCAGTGGTGCATAGCGACAGGAGAAGAGGGAACGGGCACAAAGCGAAACAGAGGAAGTTGCCCCTGAATGTAAGGAAGCAGTTCTTTGCTGTGCGAGTGCCAGAGGCGTGGAAGAGGTTGCCCAGAGAGGCTGTGGAGTCATCTTCTCTGGAGAGACTGAGAACGGGCCTGGACACAATCGTGTGCAAGGTGCTCTAGATGCCGCTGCTTGAGCAGGGGATTTGGACTAGATACTCTGCAGAGGTCCCTTCCAACTCCAGCCATTCTGTGACGCTGTGGCCTGCCGAGCTGCGTCCTGAGTCTTCTCTTCAGGCGGCTAAAGAGTGGCCGCTCTCTCAGCCTTTCATGAGTTGGTGGCCCGGCGAACGCTCTTGGTGGCCATCAGTCTTTGGAAGGGTTTGCTCCCGGGCTGTTGGCACCGCAAGTGTGTGTGCAGTGTGTGTGGAAGGCCGTAAGGGTGGTGGAGAAGGCTTGTTGTGGAGCCAGCGGAGGCGTGCAGCTGCCTGGAGGTTTGGTAAGTGTAGGCATACCAGGAAGATGGCCGGGCTGGAGGTGTTCAGTTTGGGGCAGGAAGCTGAGCCATGCATGTCGGTTGCCGTGTGCTCTGGAGTGGAGGCCCGTGGGGCAATAATGGTGCCGTGCAGAGTTGGGGAAAGTAGGAGCGTTTCCTGCTTCCTTGTTTGTTTGTTTTGTGCAGGGTCCCACTTGTGCTTGGTCTGCGTGTGAGTGTTTGTTGGGAGGGCGAGCAAGTGGTGGTGAGGAGGAGAGCTGTTGCAGTGTGTGGAGGCATGGTGGAGTTGGAAGAGAGGTGTGGGCAGAGGGGCGTTAGTGTGTGGCAGACTTTGTTTGGTCAAAGGAGGGTGTTGTGTGGTGTGCTGTTCAGGAATGCGCAGCTGGAGATGGTTACTGGTGATTTTTCTCTTGGGCGAGGTGTTGAGGGTCGGGGCTGGCGTGTGGTGCGCGCTGGCAGGCTGTGTGCGCCCATGGGTGTGTTTGTGCTGGGACCGGCTTGGTGTGGCCATCTGGAAGGAGGCAGTGCCCAGCACGACCCCCCCTTCTCTGCCGGGCACCGAGGCACCTCGCTGGCCTCCCGAGCCCTCTGTTTGTGTGTGGAGAGGCTGGGAGTCTTGTGCAAAGAAAGGAAGAGTCAACGCCTCCTTCTGAGATGCACCAGATCTTTAATGATGGGAAAGAGGGAGAGGAAGGAAGGGAAAGTGGCAGAGAGGTGGTCTCTGCTGGGAGTAGGAGGAGCAATAGTGTGGCATCACTGCGTACAGTGGCTGTTTGGCCAGCAGAGAGGTCTTCATGGCCTGCGTTGTCCGAAGCTCTTTGGAGGTCGCTGGTCGTCTTTGCGTTGTGAGCCTGTGCATTTTCAGGACAGCTGTGGAAGCAGGAGAAGGGTGGATGCCGCGAAGGAAGTGGGAGAAGCGCAGGAGATGCATTGTAGCTGTTTGCAAGAGGTCAGGCTGGCGGCTTTGGCGGCTGCCTGGCTTCATCCCTTGCTGGAGAGGCAGCAGGGTGGTGTTTGAGCCCCTGTGCAGCTTGTGTGCCGGAGGTGTGTGCTCGGTGGGTCAGGCGTCTTGCAGGGTGTTGTTGGTTGCTGTCAGGGCCCATGAGGAGGGGCCTTAGCAGGGGTTGCAGTTCCTGCCGCGGGGGAAGCAGCTGAGGTCTCCTAAGCGGAAGTTGCCGGAGCAGATAGGGATTCCCTGCGCGGCAAGGAGTTCACCGAGGGCAGCTGAGGTGGAGGATCCGATGGCGGTGTTCTGGGAGATGGTGCTGAGGACGGGTCCGGGCAGGGTGACGAGCAGGGTTGGAGGCTGGATGATGAGGTGGGAGTCCTGGCCCTGCCTGACACAGGGCTCGTTGCAGCTGTTAGCCAGCGGGTTGGGTCCGCAGCCTCCGCAGAGGTCGTAGCAGGCCATGTGTGTGTTGTGTGTGGTCCCTGGAAGGGGGAGCGGGTGGTGAGAAAGCGTGAGGAGCTGTGTGTGAGGAGGCCAAGGGAGTGGGGGTGGCGTGTGGTCGGTGTGCAGGGATCAGATGCATTGTGCGGCGTAAGGGGTGCTGCGTGTGTGTGCAGCGGGTGCCCGTAGAGAGGGTGGAGGTTTGTGTGTTTGTTGTTTGGGTGAAGTGGTGGAGGGGCTGTGGGCAGTAGGGCTCCGGCTCATCTGCTGTCCTTGGGTGCGGTGAGAGGTGGAGCCGGGAGGTGTGTGCGGAGCAAGAGGGCGTCAAAGAGGAAGGAGGCAGTGAGGGAGCTGGAGTGTCAGAGGCAGAGGGCATCTGCTGGGCGAGCGCGTAGGCCACGAGCCCTGTGAGGGAAAGCGCAGGCTCTCTCGCGGGGAGGCGTTGCGTGAGAGGGGTCGAGCGATGGAGAGGAGGGCAGTTGGAGGGAGTATATGCCGGAGAGTGTGTGTGAGGGGAGAAAGGAGCTGGTGGAAGAAGGGCCGGAGGCTGGGACTCACCTTGTTCGCAGAGGAGGAGGAGAAGGTGCGAGGAGAAGTGTGTGAGGGAGCGCTGCGTTGGTTGGGCTTTTATGGTGGTGCGCGAGCGCCCGAGGCGATGAGACAGCCTTTGCACGTGACAGGCTTGTGGAGGCAGCCTGCTGACCGCCCACCGCTGCCAAGTAATGAAGTGTGGGTTGGTTTTGCTTCCCGCAACGCTGCCTTTTCATTTCCTGCTCTTTCGGAGGTGCCCATTATGCCGCAGCGGTGCCTTTCAAGGGAGCCTCTTAAGGCGGGCGGATTTTGGTGGTAGGCCCGGGCAGACGGGGGACATTGCCAAAGCATAGGAGAGGCCGTGCGTCAGCAGTGAGGTCATGGCGTGCCACTTGTGTGGTGTGGTTTGGGGCTGCGTTGCGAGGAGGGCCCCCGTGTTGTGTTGTGTCGCAGCAGGGAGCGTGATGTGGCATTGCGACGAGTGTTGGACGTGCAGCTCTGCCCCTTGGATCATGTTGCCTGCCTTGCAGTGGCCTCGCGCAAGTTCTCTTTAGCCCTCGCCTTTGTGTTGAGGTCGTGTGTGCTGGTGGGTGTCCGAGCGTGTTGCGTGCAAGGTGTCAGCTGTGCGAAAGGAGACCGCGAGTTTTGTCTTCTGGGGTGGCGTGCCCGAGCGTGAGGATGGACTGGAAGGAGCGGAGGAAGGGTGTTGGGAAGAGCAGGCGTTTGTCCTCGCTAGCCCTGGTTTGGAGTTAGGAAGGCGAAGCGTGCGCTTTTGCCGAGACGGCAGTGCTGTGTGGGGTGTTGAATGGGTCTGTAGTGCGCCTGGCCCTAGGGCTGTGCAAGTGCAGGTGTGCATGGGGCATGGGGCTGCAGAGAGCTTTGTGGCCGTGTCAGCATGGGGCATGTCTGGTGGAGGTGCAGGGCTGCCCCAGGTGGGCTCCGTTGAGTGCTTTGCAGGCTTGTTGTGCCAGGCAAGCAGTGCTGCTTTGTGGGGAAGCTAAGGCCAGGTGGGAAGGGGGCGGGGCCACGTGTTTCAGTATGGCTGGGTGAGGGAGTCCGTGTGAGGCAAGAGGCATGCGTGCGCAATGGGGTAGTGCCCTGGTGGCTGCGAGTGTTTTGGTCGGTGGTGTTAGTGGAGGTGAGGGCAGGTGTTCTCTTGTGTTGGAAGGGGTCTTGGAAGAGTTGTTGCCGTGTGAGCTGCAGGGTTTGTGCTGTCATCCATGGTGCCCAGTTGCGTGCGTGAGCCTGGTGGTGCCTGTGGGCGCACAGTCTCATGCCAGACGCGTGTTACTGGTGCGTGGAGTGTTTCTTAGTGAGGGTCTTGCAGAAGGCTGGCGTGGCCTTGGGTGGAGGGCTGCAAGCGCCAGGCTGTGTGTGTTTGTGCAGGATGGGTCCCTGAGGAGAGCTTGCTGGGTGTGCGTAGAAGGACAGAAGGAGAGGCTGTTTGAGGTTGGAAGGGAGCTGTAGAGATCCTGTAGCGCAAGGGCCGTGTTGAAGCAGGGTCACATGGGGTGGCAGCCCAGGACGCAGTGGCGACGGCTTTTGCGTCTGGATGCACAAGGATGGGGACTGCACAAGATGTCTGGGCAGGCAGTGCCAGGGCTGTGGAGTGTTTTGCCTGGGTGCAGAGGCACATGGTTTGTGTGAGTTTGTGCCCATTGCGTCCTGGCCCATTTGTGGGCCCCAGTGAGAAGAGTCTGGCGCCGTGGCCTTTGCAGCCCCCGAGGTACTTCCTTAGGAAAGTACAGCACCCCGAGGTGGTACTTTAGGGAAACTGGGCAGCCACAGGTCCTTGGGCCCTGATAGGAGGCAGGCACGATTTCTGAGGGCTAGAGCGGATGTTCTTCCTAGGCCCCTCTCCATCCTCTTTGAAAGGTCGTGGAGAACAGGAGAGGTGCCTGAGGCCTGGGAGAAAGCCAGTGTCCCTGGCGTCTTGAGAAGGAGCCCGAGGGAGGATGCCGGAAACGTCAGTCCAGTCAGCATGCCCTCCATGCCTGGACAGGTGATGGGAGAGCTCCTGCTGGAGGAAAAGAAGGTGCTCAGGAGTAGTCCGCCTGGATTCCCCAAGGGGCGGTCAGGCTCAAGCAATCGGATAGCCTTGTGTGATGGAGTGAGTGGCTGGGAAGGTGAGGGGAGAGCAGGGGGTGTTGTCTGCCTTGACTTGAGCAAGGCTTTTGACACTGTCTCCCCTAACATGCTCCTAGGCAAGCTCAAGAAGTGTAGGTTAGATGAGCGGACAGTGAGGTGTGCTGAGAAGCGAGTGTCTGAAAGGCAGAGCGCAGAGGGTTGTGCTCTGTGGTGCCAAGTCTGGTTTCTAGTTGGAGGTCTGTAGCTAGCAGTGTGGCCCAAGGTTGCGTGCTGGGCTCGGTCTTGTTGAAGGTCTTGCTCAGTGACGTGGATGAAGGGACAGAGTGTCTGCTCAGCCAGTTTGCTGAAGATCCCAAAGTGGGAGGAGAGGCTGATGGAGCTGAAGGCTGTGCTGCCCTTCAGAGAGGCCTGGACAGGCTGGAGAGTTGTCTGGAGAGGTTCAACAAGGGCAAGCGCGAGGTGCTGCACGTAGGGAGGAATAAGGCCCTGCCGCAGTACAGGCTGGGGGCTGAGGTGCTGGAAAGGAGCACCGTGGTGAAGGAGCTGGAGTTCTCGCGTAGAAGAAATTACCTGTGTGTCAGCAATGTGCCCGTGTGGCGGAGAAGGCCGATGGTCTGCTGGGGTGCATTGGGAAGAGTGTTGCGAGGGGGTGAAGGCAGGTGATGCTGCCCCTCTCCTCAGCCGTGGTGAGGCCCCATCAGGAGTCGAGTGTGCAATTCCGGGCTGCCCAGTGCAAGAGAGACGTGGAGCTAGTGGAGAGAGCACAGCAAAGGGCTAGGGAGATGCGCTGGAGGCCTGTAGCGTGTCTCTTCTGAGGAGAGTCTGCGAGAGCTGGTCCTGTTTAGCCTGGAGCAGAGCGGACTGAGAGGGGATCTTTTCAATGCGTCTAAGTATCTGAAGGGAGGGTATCAAGGGGATGTGGCCGGACTGTTTCCAGTGGTGCATAGCGACAGGAGAAGAGGGAACGGGCACAAAGCGAAACAGAGGAAGTTGCCCCTGAATGTAAGGAAGCAGTTCTTTGCTGTGCGAGAGCCAGTGGTGTGGAAGAGGTTGCCCAGAGAGGCTGTGGAGTCATCTTCTCTGGAGAGACTGAGAACAGGCCTGGACACAATCGTGTGCAAGGTGCTCTAGATGCCGCTGCTTGAGCAGGGGAGTTGGACTAGATACTCTGCAGAGGTCCCTTCCAACTCCAGCCATTCTGTGACGCTGTGGCCTGCCGAGCTGCGTCCTGAGTCTTCTCTTCAGGCGGCTAAAGAGTGGCCGCTCTCTCAGCCTTTCATGAGTTGGTGGCCCGGCGAACGCTCTTGGTGGCCATCAGTCTTTGGAAGGGTTTGCTCCCGGGCTGTTGGCACCGCAAGTGTGTGTGCAGTGTGTGTGGAAGGCCGTAAGGGTGGTGGAGAAGGCTTACTGTGGAGCCAGCGGAGGCGTGCAGCTGCCTGGAGGTTTGGTAAGTGTAGGCATACCAGGAAGATGGCCGGGCTGGAGGTGTTCAGTTTGGGGCAGGAAGCTGAGCCATGCATGTCGGTTGCCGTGTGCTCTGGAGTGGAGGCCCGTGGGGCAATAATGGTGCCGTGCAGAGTTGGGGAAAGTAGGAGCGTTTCCTGCTTCCTTGTTTGTTTGTTTTGTGCAGGGTCCCACTTGTGCTTGGTCTGCGTGTGAGTGTTTGTTGGGAGGGCGAGCAAGTGGTGGTGAGGAGGAGAGCTGTTGCAGTGTGTAGAGGCATGGTGGAGTTGGAAGAGAGGTGTGGGCAGAGGGGCGTTAGTGTGTGGCAGACTTTGTTTGGTCAAAGGAGGGTGTTGTGTGGTGTGCTGTTCAGGAATGCGCAGCTGGAGATGGTTACTGGTGATTTTTCTCTTGGGCGAGGTGTTGAGGGTCGGGGCTGGCGTGTGGTGCGCGCTGGCAGGCTGTGTGCGCCCATGGGTGTGTTTGTGCTGGGACCGGCTTGGTGTGGCCATCTGGAAGGAGGCAGTGCCCAGCACGACCCCCCCTTCTCTGCCAGGCACCGAGGCACCTCGCTGGCCTCCCGAGCCCTCTGTTTGTGTGTGGAGAGGCTGGGAGTCTTGTGCAAAGAAAGGAAGAGTCAACGCCTCCTTCTGAGATGCACCAGATCTTTAATGATGGGAAAGAGGGAGAGGAAGGAAGGGAAAGTGGCAGAGAGGTGGTCTCTGCTGGGAGTAGGAGGAGCAATAGTGTGGCATCACTGCGTACAGTGGCTGTTTGGCCAGCAGAGAGGTCTTCATGGCCTGCGTTGTCCGAAGCTCTTTGGAGGTCGCTGGTCGTCTTTGCGTTGTGAGCCTGTGCATTTTCAGGACAGCTGTGGAAGCAGGAGAAGGGTGGATGCCGCGAAGGAAGTGGGAGAAGCGCAGGAGATGCATTGTAGCTGTTTGCAAGAGGTCAGGCTGGCGGCTTTGGCGGCTGCCTGGCTTCATCCCTTGCTGGAGAGGCAGCGGGGTGGTGTTTGAGCCCCTGTGCAGCTTGTGTGCCGGAGGTGTGTGCTCGGTGGGTCAGGCGTCTTGCAGGGTGTTGTTGGTTGCTGTCAGGGCCCATGAGGAGGGGCCTTAGCAGGGGTTGCAGTTCCTGCCGCGGGGGAAGCAGCTGAGGTCTCCTAAGCGGAAGTTGCCGGAGCAGATAGGGATTCCCTGCGCGGCAAGGAGTTCACCGAGGGCAGCTGAGGTGGAGGATCCGATGGCGGTGTTCTGGGAGATGGTGCTGAGGACGGGTCCGGGCAGGGTGACGAGCAGGGTTGGAGGCTGGATGATGAGGTGGGAGTCCTGGCCCTGCCTGACACAGGGCTCGTTGCAGCTGTTAGCCAGCGGGTTGGGTCCGCAGCCTCCGCAGAGGTCGTAGCAGGCCATGTGTGTGTTGTGTGTGGTCCCTGGAAGGGGGAGCGGGTGGTGAGAAAGCGTGAGGAGCTGTGTGTGAGGAGGCCAAGGGAGTGGGGGTGGCGTGTGGTCGGTGTGCAGGGATCAGATGCATTGTGCGGCGTAAGGGGTGCTGCGTGTGTGTGCAGCGGGTGCCCGTAGAGAGGGTGGAGGTTTGTGTGTTTGTTGTTTGGGTGAGGTGGTGGAGGGGCTGTGGGCAGTAGGGCTCCGGCTCATCTGCTGTCCTTGGGTGCGGTGAGAGGTGGAGCCGGGAGGTGTGTGCGGAGCAAGAAGGCGTCAAAGAGGAAGGAGGCAGTGAGGGAGCTGGAGTGTCAGAGGCAGAGGGCATCTGCTGGGCGAGCGCGTAGGCCACGAGCCCTGTGAGGGAAAGCGCAGGCTCTCTCGCGGGGAGGCGTTGCGTGAGAGGGGTCGAGCGATGGAGAGGAGGGCAGTTGGAGGGAGTATATGCCGGAGAGTGTGTGTGAGGGGAGAAAGGAGCTGGTGGAAGAAGGGCCGGAGGCTGGGACTCACCTTGTTCGCAGAGGAGGAGGAGAAGGTGCGAGGAGAAGTGTGTGAGGGAGCGCTGCGTTGGTTGGGCTTTTATGGTGGTGCGCGAGCGCCCGAGGCGATGAGACAGCCTTTGCACGTGACAGGCTTGTGGAGGCAGCTCCTGCTGACCGCCCACCGCTGCCAAGTAATGAAGTGTGGGTTGGTTTTGCTTCCCGCAACGCTGCCTTTTCATTTCCTGCTCTTTCGGAGGTGCCCATTATGCCGCAGCGGTGCCTTTCAAGGGAGCCTCTTAAGGCGGGCGGATTTTGGTGGTAGGCCCGGGCAGACGGGGGACATTGCCAAAGCATAGGAGAGGCCGTGCGTCAGCAGTGAGGTCATGGCGTGCCACTTGTGTGGTGTGGTTTGGGGCTGCGTTGCGAGGAGGGCCCCCGTGTTGTGTTGTGTCGCAGCAGGGAGCGTGATGTGGCATTGCGACGAGTGTTGGACGTGCAGCTCTGCCCCTTGGATCATGTTGCCTGCCTTGCAGTGGCCTCGCGCAAGTTCTCTTTAGCCCTCGCCTTTGTGTTGAGGTCGTGTGTGCTGGTGGGTGTCCGAGCGTGTTGCGTGCAAGGTGTCAGCTGTGCGAAAGGAGACCGCGAGTTTTGTCTTCTGGGGTGGCGTGCCCGAGCGTGAGGATGGACTGGAAGGAGCGGAGGAAGGGTGTTGGGAAGAGCAGGCGTTTGTCCTCGCTAGCCCTGGTTTGGAGTTAGGAAGGCGAAGCGTGCGCTTTTGCCGAGACGGCAGTGCTGTGTGGGGTGTTGAATGGGTCTGTAGTGCGCCTGGCCCTAGGGCTGTGCAAGTGCAGGTGTGCATGGGGCATGGGGCTGCAGAGAGCTTTGTGGCCGTGTCAGCATGGGGCATGTCTGGTGGAGGTGCAGGGCTGCCCCAGGTGGGCTCCGTTGAGTGCTTTGCAGGCTTGTTGTGCCAGGCAAGCAGTGCTGCTTTGTGGGGAAGCTAAGGCCAGGTGGGAAGGGGGCGGGGCCACGTGTTTCAGTATGGCTGGGTGAGGGAGTCCGTGTGAGGCAAGAGGCAGGCGTGCGCAATGGGGTAGTGCCCTGGTGGCTGCGAGTGTTTTGGTCGGTGGTGTTAGTGGAGGTGAGGGCAGGTGTTCTCTTGTGTTGGAAGGGGTCTTGGAAGAGTTGTTGCCGTGTGAGCTGCAGGGTTTGTGCTGTCATCCATGGTGCCCAGTTGCGTGCGTGAGCCTGGTGGTGCCTGTGGGCGCACAGTCTCATGCCAGACGCGTGTTACTGGTGCGTGGAGTGTTTCTTAGTGAGGGTCTTGCAGAAGGCTGGCGTGGCCTTGGGTGGAGGGCTGCAAGCGCCAGGCTGTGTGTGTTTGTGCAGGATGGGTCCCTGAGGAGAGCTTGCTGGGTGTGCGTAGAAGGACAGAAGGAGAGGCTGTTTGAGGTTGGAAGGGAGCTGTAGAGATCCTGTAGCGCAAGGGCCGTGTTGAAGCAGGGTCACATGGGGTGGCAGCCCAGGACGCAGTGGCGACGGCTTTTGCGTCTGGATGCACAAGGATGGGGACTGCACAAGATGTCTGGGCAGGCAGTGCCAGGACTGTGGAGTGTTTTGCCTGGGTGCAGAGGCACATGGTTTGTGTGAGTTTGTGCCCATTGCGTCCTGGCCCATTTGTGGGCCCCAGTGAGAAGAGTCTGGCGCCGTGGCCTTTGCAGCCCCCGAGGTACTTCCTTAGGAAAGTACAGCACCCCGAGGTGGTACTTTAGGGAAACTGGGCAGCCACAGGTCCTTGGGCCCTGATAGGAGGCAGGCACGATTTCTGAGGGCTAGAGCGGATGTTCTTCCTAGGCCCCTCTCCATCCTCTTTGAAAGGTCGTGGAGAACAGGAGAGGTGCCTGAGGCCTGGGAGAAAGCCAGTGTCCCTGGCGTCTTGAGAAGGAGCCCGAGGGAGGATGCCGGAAACGTCAGTCCAGTCAGCATGCCCTCCATGCCTGGACAGGTGATGGGAGAGCTCCTGCTGGAGGAAAAGAAGGTGCTCAGGAGTAGTCCGCCTGGATTCCCCAAGGGGCGGTCAGGCTCAAGCAATCGGATAGCCTTGTGTGATGGAGTGAGTGGCTGGGAAGGTGAGGGGAGAGCAGGGGGTGTTGTCTGCCTTGACTTGAGCAAGGCTTTTGACACTGTCTCCCCTAACATGCTCCTAGGCAAGCTCAAGAAGTGTAGGTTAGATGAGCGGACAGTGAGGTGTGCTGAGAAGCGAGTGTCTGAAAGGCAGAGCGCAGAGGGTTGTGCTCTGTGGTGCCAAGTCTGGTTTCTAGTTGGAGGTCTGTAGCTAGCAGTGTGGCCCAAGGTTGCGTGCTGGGCTCGGTCTTGTTGAAGGTCTTGCTCAGTGACGTGGATGAAGGGACAGAGTGTCTGCTCAGCCAGTTTGCTGAAGATCCCAAAGTGGGAGGAGAGGCTGATGGAGCTGAAGGCTGTGCTGCCCTTCAGAGAGGCCTGGACAGGCTGGAGAGTTGTCTGGAGAGGTTCAACAAGGGCAAGCGCGAGGTGCTGCACGTAGGGAGGAATAAGGCCCTGCCGCAGTACAGGCTGGGGGCTGAGGTGCTGGAAAGGAGCACCGTGGTGAAGGAGCTGGAGTTCTCGCGTAGAAGAAATTACCTGTGTGTCAGCAATGTGCCCGTGTGGCGGAGAAGGCCGATGGTCTGCTGGGGTGCATTGGGAAGAGTGTTGCGAGGGGGTGAAGGCAGGTGATGCTGCCCCTCTCCTCAGCCGTGGTGAGGCCCCATCAGGAGTCGAGTGTGCAATTCCGGGCTGCCCAGTGCAAGAGAGACGTGGAGCTAGTGGAGAGAGCACAGCAAAGGGCTAGGGAGATGCGCTGGAGGCCTGTAGCGTGTCTCTTCTGAGGAGAGTCTGCGAGAGCTGGTCCTGTTTAGCCTGGAGCAGAGCGGACTGAGAGGGGATCTTTTCAATGCGTCTAAGTATCTGAAGGGAGGGTATCAAGGGGATGTGGCCGGACTGTTTCCAGTGGTGCATAGCGACAGGAGAAGAGGGAACGGGCACAAAGCGAAACAGAGGAAGTTGCCCCTGAATGTAAGGAAGCAGTTCTTTGCTGTGCGAGAGCCAGTGGTGTGGAAGAGGTTGCCCAGAGAGGCTGTGGAGTCATCTTCTCTGGAGAGACTGAGAACAGGCCTGGACACAATCGTGTGCAAGGTGCTCTAGATGCCGCTGCTTGAGCAGGGGAGTTGGACTAGATACTCTGCAGAGGTCCCTTCCAACTCCAGCCATTCTGTGACGCTGTGGCCTGCCGAGCTGCGTCCTGAGTCTTCTCTTCAGGCGGCTAAAGAGTGGCCGCTCTCTCAGCCTTTCATGAGTTGGTGGCCCGGCGAACGCTCTTGGTGGCCATCAGTCTTTGGAAGGGTTTGCTCCCGGGCTGTTGGCACCGCAAGTGTGTGTGCAGTGTGTGTGGAAGGCCGTAAGGGTGGTGGAGAAGGCTTACTGTGGAGCCAGCGGAGGCGTGCAGCTGCCTGGAGGTTTGGTAAGTGTAGGCATACCAGGAAGATGGCCGGGCTGGAGGTGTTCAGTTTGGGGCAGGAAGCTGAGCCATGCATGTCGGTTGCCGTGTGCTCTGGAGTGGAGGCCCGTGGGGCAATAATGGTGCCGTGCAGAGTTGGGGAAAGTAGGAGCGTTTCCTGCTTCCTTGTTTGTTTGTTTTGTGCAGGGTCCCACTTGTGCTTGGTCTGCGTGTGAGTGTTTGTTGGGAGGGCGAGCAAGTGGTGGTGAGGAGGAGAGCTGTTGCAGTGTGTAGAGGCATGGTGGAGTTGGAAGAGAGGTGTGGGCAGAGGGGCGTTAGTGTGTGGCAGACTTTGTTTGGTCAAAGGAGGGTGTTGTGTGGTGTGCTGTTCAGGAATGCGCAGCTGGAGATGGTTACTGGTGATTTTTCTCTTGGGCGAGGTGTTGAGGGTCGGGGCTGGCGTGTGGTGCGCGCTGGCAGGCTGTGTGCGCCCATGGGTGTGTTTGTGCTGGGACCGGCTTGGTGTGGCCATCTGGAAGGAGGCAGTGCCCAGCACGACCCCCCCTTCTCTGCCGGGCACCGAGGCACCTCGCTGGCCTCCCGAGCCCTCTGTTTGTGTGTGGAGAGGCTGGGAGTCTTGTGCAAAGAAAGGAAGAGTCAACGCCTCCTTCTGAGATGCACCAGATCTTTAATGATGGGAAAGAGGGAGAGGAAGGAAGGGAAAGTGGCAGAGAGGTGGTCTCTGCTGGGAGTAGGAGGAGCAATAGTGTGGCATCACTGCGTACAGTGGCTGTTTGGCCAGCAGAGAGGTCTTCATGGCCTGCGTTGTCCGAAGCTCTTTGGAGGTCGCTGGTCGTCTTTGCGTTGTGAGCCTGTGCATTTTCAGGACAGCTGTGGAAGCAGGAGAAGGGTGGATGCCGCGAAGGAAGTGGGAGAAGCGCAGGAGATGCATTGTAGCTGTTTGCAAGAGGTCAGGCTGGCGGCTTTGGCGGCTGCCTGGCTTCATCCCTTGCTGGAGAGGCAGCGGGGTGGTGTTTGAGCCCCTGTGCAGCTTGTGTGCCGGAGGTGTGTGCTCGGTGGGTCAGGCGTCTTGCAGGGTGTTGTTGGTTGCTGTCAGGGCCCATGAGGAGGGGCCTTAGCAGGGGTTGCAGTTCCTGCCGCGGGGGAAGCAGCTGAGGTCTCCTAAGCGGAAGTTGCCGGAGCAGATAGGGATTCCCTGCGCGGCAAGGAGTTCACCGAGGGCAGCTGAGGTGGAGGATCCGATGGCGGTGTTCTGGGAGATGGTGCTGAGGACGGGTCCGGGCAGGGTGACGAGCAGGGTTGGAGGCTGGATGATGAGGTGGGAGTCCTGGCCCTGCCTGACACAGGGCTCGTTGCAGCTGTTAGCCAGCGGGTTGGGTCCGCAGCCTCCGCAGAGGTCGTAGCAGGCCATGTGTGTGTTGTGTGTGGTCCCTGGAAGGGGGAGCGGGTGGTGAGAAAGCGTGAGGAGCTGTGTGTGAGGAGGCCAAGGGAGTGGGGGTGGCGTGTGGTCGGTGTGCAGGGATCAGATGCATTGTGCGGCGTAAGGGGTGCTGCGTGTGTGTGCAGCGGGTGCCCGTAGAGAGGGTGGAGGTTTGTGTGTTTGTTGTTTGGGTGAGGTGGTGGAGGGGCTGTGGGCAGTAGGGCTCCGGCTCATCTGCTGTCCTTGGGTGCGGTGAGAGGTGGAGCCGGGAGGTGTGTGCGGAGCAAGAGGGCGTCAAAGAGGAAGGAGGCAGTGAGGGAGCTGGAGTGTCAGAGGCAGAGGGCATCTGCTGGGCGAGCGCGTAGGCCACGAGCCCTGTGAGGGAAAGGGCAGGCTCTCTCGCGGGGAGGCGTTGCGTGAGAGGGGTCGAGCGATGGAGAGGAGGGCAGTTGGAGGGAGTATATGCCGGAGAGTGTGTGTGAGGGGAGAAAGGAGCTGGTGGAAGAAGGGCCGGAGGCTGGGACTCACCTTGTTCGCAGAGGAGGAGGAGAAGGTGCGAGGAGAAGTGTGTGAGGGAGCGCTGCGTTGGTTGGGCTTTTATGGTGGTGCGCGAGCGCCCGAGGCGATGAGACAGCCTTTGCACGTGACAGGCTTGTGGAGGCAGCTCCTGCTGACCGCCCACCGCTGCCAAGTAATGAAGTGTGGGTTGGTTTTGCTTCCCGCAACGCTGCCTTTTCATTTCCTGCTCTTTCGGAGGTGCCCATTATGCCGCAGCGGTGCCTTTCAAGGGAGCCTCTTAAGGCGGGCGGATTTTGGTGGTAGGCCCGGGCAGACGGGGGACATTGCCAAAGCATAGGAGAGGCCGTGCGTCAGCAGTGAGGTCATGGCGTGCCACTTGTGTGGTGTGGTTTGGGGCTGCGTTGCGAGGAGGGCCCCCGTGTTGTGTTGTGTCGCAGCAGGGAGCGTGATGTGGCATTGCGACGAGTGTTGGACGTGCAGCTCTGCCCCTTGGATCATGTTGCCTGCCTTGCAGTGGCCTCGCGCAAGTTCTCTTTAGCCCTCGCCTTTGTGTTGAGGTCGTGTGTGCTGGTGGGTGTCCGAGCGTGTTGCGTGCAAGGTGTCAGCTGTGCGAAAGGAGACCGCGAGTTTTGTCTTCTGGGGTGGCGTGCCCGAGCGTGAGGATGGACTGGAAGGAGCGGAGGAAGGGTGTTGGGAAGAGCAGGCGTTTGTCCTCGCTAGCCCTGGTTTGGAGTTAGGAAGGCGAAGCGTGCGCTTTTGCCGAGACGGCAGTGCTGTGTGGGGTGTTGAATGGGTCTGTAGTGCGCCTGGCCCTAGGGCTGTGCAAGTGCAGGTGTGCATGGGGCATGGGGCTGCAGAGAGCTTTGTGGCCGTGTCAGCATGGGGCATGTCTGGTGGAGGTGCAGGGCTGCCCCAGGTGGGCTCCGTTGAGTGCTTTGCAGGCTTGTTGTGCCAGGCAAGCAGTGCTGCTTTGTGGGGAAGCTAAGGCCAGGTGGGAAGGGGGCGGGGCCACGTGTTTCAGTATGGCTGGGTGAGGGAGTCCGTGTGAGGCAAGAGGCAGGCGTGCGCAATGGGGTAGTGCCCTGGTGGCTGCGAGTGTTTTGGTCGGTGGTGTTAGTGGAGGTGAGGGCAGGTGTTCTCTTGTGTTGGAAGGGGTCTTGGAAGAGTTGTTGCCGTGTGAGCTGCAGGGTTTGTGCTGTCATCCATGGTGCCCAGTTGCGTGCGTGAGCCTGGTGGTGCCTGTGGGCGCACAGTCTCATGCCAGACGCGTGTTACTGGTGCGTGGAGTGTTTCTTAGTGAGGGTCTTGCAGAAGGCTGGCGTGGCCTTGGGTGGAGGGCTGCAAGCGCCAGGCTGTGTGTGTTTGTGCAGGATGGGTCCCTGAGGAGAGCTTGCTGGGTGTGCGTAGAAGGACAGAAGGAGAGGCTGTTTGAGGTTGGAAGGGAGCTGTAGAGATCCTGTAGCGCAAGGGCCGTGTTGAAGCAGGGTCACATGGGGTGGCAGCCCAGGACGCAGTGGCGACGGCTTTTGCGTCTGGATGCACAAGGATGGGGACTGCACAAGATGTCTGGGCAGGCAGTGCCAGGACTGTGGAGTGTTTTGCCTGGGTGCAGAGGCACATGGTTTGTGTGAGTTTGTGCCCATTGCGTCCTGGCCCATTTGTGGGCCCCAGTGAGAAGAGTCTGGCGCCGTGGCCTTTGCAGCCCCCGAGGTACTTCCTTAGGAAAGTACAGCACCCCGAGGTGGTACTTTAGGGAAACTGGGCAGCCACAGGTCCTTGGGCCCTGATAGGAGGCAGGCACGATTTCTGAGGGCTAGAGCGGATGTTCTTCCTAGGCCCCTCTCCATCCTCTTTGAAAGGTCGTGGAGAACAGGAGAGGTGCCTGAGGCCTGGGAGAAAGCCAGTGTCCCTGGCGTCTTGAGAAGGAGCCCGAGGGAGGATGCCGGAAACGTCAGTCCAGTCAGCATGCCCTCCATGCCTGGACAGGTGATGGGAGAGCTCCTGCTGGAGGAAAAGAAGGTGCTCAGGAGTAGTCCGCCTGGATTCCCCAAGGGGCGGTCAGGCTCAAGCAATCGGATAGCCTTGTGTGATGGAGTGAGTGGCTGGGAAGGTGAGGGGAGAGCAGGGGGTGTTGTCTGCCTTGACTTGAGCAAGGCTTTTGACACTGTCTCCCCTAACATGCTCCTAGGCAAGCTCAAGAAGTGTAGGTTAGATGAGCGGACAGTGAGGTGTGCTGAGAAGCGAGTGTCTGAAAGGCAGAGCGCAGAGGGTTGTGCTCTGTGGTGCCAAGTCTGGTTTCTAGTTGGAGGTCTGTAGCTAGCAGTGTGGCCCAAGGTTGCGTGCTGGGCTCGGTCTTGTTGAAGGTCTTGCTCAGTGACGTGGATGAAGGGACAGAGTGTCTGCTCAGCCAGTTTGCTGAAGATCCCAAAGTGGGAGGAGAGGCTGATGGAGCTGAAGGCTGTGCTGCCCTTCAGAGAGGCCTGGACAGGCTGGAGAGTTGTCTGGAGAGGTTCAACAAGGGCAAGCGCGAGGTGCTGCACGTAGGGAGGAATAAGGCCCTGCCGCAGTACAGGCTGGGGGCTGAGGTGCTGGAAAGGAGCACCGTGGTGAAGGAGCTGGAGTTCTCGCGTAGAAGAAATTACCTGTGTGTCAGCAATGTGCCCGTGTGGCGGAGAAGGCCGATGGTCTGCTGGGGTGCATTGGGAAGAGTGTTGCGAGGGGGTGAAGGCAGGTGATGCTGCCCCTCTCCTCAGCCGCGGTGAGGCCCCATCAGGAGTCGAGTGTGCAATTCCGGGCTGCCCAGTGCAAGAGAGACGTGGAGCTAGTGGAGAGAGCACAGCAAAGGGCTAGGGAGATGCGCTGGAGGCCTGTAGCGTGTCTCTTCTGAGGAGAGTCTGCGAGAGCTGGTCCTGTTTAGCCTGGAGCAGAGCGGACTGAGAGGGGATCTTTTCAATGCGTCTAAGTATCTGAAGGGAGGGTGTCAAGGGGATGTGGCCGGACTGTTTCCAGTGGTGCATAGCGACAGGAGAAGAGGGAACGGGCACAAAGCGAAACAGAGGAAGTTGCCCCTGAATGTAAGGAAGCAGTTCTTTGCTGTGCGAGTGCCAGAGGCGTGGAAGAGGTTGCCCAGAGAGGCTGTGGAGTCATCTTCTCTGGAGAGACTGAGAACGGGCCTGGACACAATCGTGTGCAAGGTGCTCTAGATGCCGCTGCTTGAGCAGGGGAGTTGGACTAGATACTCTGCAGAGGTCCCTTCCAACTCCAGCCATTCTGTGACGCTGTGGCCTGCCGAGCTGCGTCCTGAGTCTTCTCTTCAGGCGGCTAAAGAGTGGCCGCTCTCTCAGCCTTTCATGAGTTGGTGGCCCGGCGAACGCTCTTGGTGACCATCAGTCTTTGGAAGGTTTTGCTCCCGGGCTGTTGGCACCGCAAGTGTTTGTGCAGTGTGTGTGGAAGGCCGTAAGGGTGGTGGAGAAGGCTTGTTGTGGAGCCAGCGGAGGCGTGCAGCTGCCTGGAGGTTTGGTAAGTGTAGGCATACCAGGAAGATGGCCGGGCTGGAGGTGTTCAGTTTGGGGCAGGAAGCTGAGCCATGCATGTCGGTTGCCGTGTGCTCTGGAGTGGAGGCCCGTGGGGCAATAATGGTGCCGTGCAGAGTTGGGGAAAGTAGGAGCGTTTCCTGCTTCCTTGTTTGTTTGTTTTGTGCAGGGTCCCACTTGTGCTTGGTCTGCGTGTGAGTGTTTGTTGGGAGGGCGAGCAAGTGGTGGTGAGGAGGAGAGCTGTTGCAGTGTGTGGAGGCATGGTGGAGTTGGAAGAGAGGTGTGGGCAGAGGGGCGTTAGTGTGTGGCAGACTTTGTTTGGTCAAAGGAGGGTGTTGTGTGGTGTGCTGTTCAGGAATGCGCAGCTGGAGATGGTTACTGGTGATTTTTCTCTTGGGCGAGGTGTTGAGGGTCGGGGCTGGCGTGTGGTGCGCGCTGGCAGGCTGTGTGCGCCCATGGGTGTGTTTGTGCTGGGACCGGCTTGGTGTGGCCATCTGGAAGGAGGCAGTGCCCAGCACGACCCCCCCTTCTCTGCCGGGCACCGAGGCACCTCGCTGGCCTCCCGAGCCCTCTGTTTGTGTGTGGAGAGGCTGGGAGTCTTGTGCAAAGAAAGGAAGAGTCAACGCCTCCTTCTGAGATGCACCAGATCTTTAATGATGGGAAAGAGGGAGAGAAAGGAAGGGAAAGTGGCAGAGAGGTGGTCTCTGCTGGGAGTAGGAGGAGCAATAGTGTGGCATCACTGCGTACAGTGGCTGTTTGGCCAGCAGAGAGGTCTTCATGGCCTGCGTTGTCCGAAGCTCTTTGGAGGTCGCTGGTCGTCTTTGCGTTGTGAGCCTGTGCATTTTCAGGACAGCTGTGGAAGCAGGAGAAGGGTGGATGCCGCGAAGGAAGTGGGAGAAGCGCAGGAGATGCATTGTAGCTGTTTGCAAGAGGTCAGGCTGGCAGCTTTGGCGGCTGCCTGGCTTCATCCCTTGCTGGAGAGGCAGCGGGGTGGTGTTTGAGCCCCTGTGCAGCTTGTGTGCCGGAGGTGTGTGCTCGGTGGGTCAGGCGTCTTGCAGGTATTGTTGGTTGCTGTCAGGGCCCATGAGGAGGGGCCTTAGCAGGGGTTGCAGTTCCTGCCGCGGGGGAAGCAGCTGAGGTCTCCTAAGCGGAAGTTGCCGGAGCAGATAGGGATTCCCTGCGCGGCAAGGAGTTCACCGAGGGCAGCTGAGGAGGAGGATCCGATGGCGGTGTTCTGGGAGATGGTGCTGAGGACGGGTCCGGGCAGGGTGACGAGCAGGGTTGGAGGCTGGATGATGAGGTGGGAGTCCTGGCCCTGCCTGACACAGGGCTCGTTGCAGCTGTTAGCCAGCGGGTTGGGTCCGCAGCCTCCGCAGAGGTCGTAGCAGGCCATGTGTGTGTTGTGTGTGGTCCCTGGAAGGGGGAGCGGGTGGTGAGAAAGCGTGAGGAGCTGTGTGTGAGGAGGCCAAGGGAGTGGGGGTGGCGTGTGGTCAGAGTGCAGGGATCAGATGCATTGTGCGGCGTAAGGGGTGCTGCGTGTGTGTGCAGCGGGTGCCCGTAGAGAGGGTGGAGGTTTGTGTGTTTGTTGTTTGGGTGAGGTGGTGGAGGGGCTGTGGGCAGTAGGGCTCCGGCTCATCTGCTGTCCTTGGGTGCGGTGAGAGGTGGAGCCGGGAGGTGTGTGCGGAGCAAGAGGGCGTCAAAGAGGAAGGAGGCAGTGAGGGAGCTGGAGTGTCAGAGGCAGAGGGCATCTGCTGGGCGAGCGCGTAGGCCACGAGCCCTGTGAGGGAAAGGGCAGGCTCTCTCGCGGGGAGGCGTTGCGTGAGAGGGGTCGAGCGATGGAGAGGAGGGCAGTTGGAGGGAGTATATGCCGGAGAGTGTGTGTGAGGGGAGAAAGGAGCTGGTGGAAGAAGGGCCGGAGGCTGGGACTCACCTTGTTCGCAGAGGAGGAGGAGAAGGTGCGAGGAGAAGTGTGTGAGGGAGCGCTGCGTTGGTTGGGCTTTTATGGTGGTGCGCGAGCGCCCGAGGCGATGAGACAGCCTTTGCACGTGACAGGCTTGTGGAGGCAGCTCCTGCTGACCGCCCACCGCTGCCAAGTAATGAAGTGTGGGTTGGTTTTGCTTCCCGCAACGCTGCCTTTTCATTTCCTGCTCTTTCGGAGGTGCCCATTATGCCGCAGCGGTGCCTTTCAAGGGAGCCTCTTAAGGCGGGCGGATTTTGGTGGTAGGCCCGGGCAGACGGGGGACATTGCCAAAGCATAGGAGAGGCCGTGCGTCAGCAGTGAGGTCATGGCGTGCCACTTGTGTGGTGTGGTTTGGGGCTGCGTTGCGAGGAGGGCCCCCGTGTTGTGTTGTGTCGCAGCAGGGAGCGTGATGTGGCATTGCGACGAGTGTTGGACGTGCAGCTCTGCCCCTTGGATCATGTTGCCTGCCTTGCAGTGGCCTCGCGCAAGTTCTCTTTAGCCCTCGCCTTTGTGTTGAGGTCGTGTGTGCTGGTGGGTGTCCGAGCGTGTTGCGTGCAAGGTGTCAGCTGTGCGAAAGGAGACCGCGAGTTTTGTCTTCTGGGGTGGCATGCCCAAGCGTGAGGATGGACTGGAAGGAGCGGAGGAAGGGTGTTGGGAAGAGCAGGCGTTTGTCCTCGCTAGCCCTGGTTTGGAGTTAGGAAGGCGAAGCGTGCGCTTTTGCCGAGACGGCAGTGCTGTGTGGGGTGTTGAATGGGTCTGTAGTGCGCCTGGCCCTAGGGCTGTGCAAGTGCAGGTGTGCGTGGGGCATGGGGCTGCAGAGAGCTTTGTGGCCGTGTCAGCATGGGGCATGTCTGGTGGAGGTGCAGGGCTGCCCCAGGTGGGCTCCGTTGAGTGCTTTGCAGGCTTGTTGTGCCAGGCAAGCAGTGCTGCTTTGTGGGGAAGCTAAGGCCAGGTGGGAAGGGGGCGGGGCCACGTGTTTCAGTATGGCTGGGTGAGGGAGTCCGTGTGAGGCAAGAGGCATGCGTGCGCAATGGGGTAGTGCCCTGGTGGCTGTGAGTGTTTTGGTCGGTGGTGTTAGTGGAGGTGAGGGCAGGTGTTCTCTTGTGTTGGAAGGGGTCTTGGAAGAGTTGTTGCCATGTGAGCTGCAGGGTTTGTGCTGTCATCCATGGTGCCCAGTTGCGTGCGTGAGCCTGGTGGTGCCTGTGGGTGCACAGTCTCGTGCCAGACGCGTGTTACTGGTGCGTGGAGTGTTTCTTAGTGAGGGTCTTGCAGAAGGCTGGCGTGGCCTTGGGTGGAGGGCTGCAAGCGCCAGGCTGTGTGTGTTTGTGCAGGATGGGTCCCTGAGGAGAGCTTGCTGGGTGTGCGTAGAAGGACAGAAGGAGAGGCTGTTTGAGGTTGGAAGGGAGCTGTAGAGATCCTGTAGCGCAAGGGCCGTGTTGAAGCAGGGTCACATGGGGTGGCAGCCCAGGACGCAGTGGCGACGGCTTTTGCGTCTGGATGCACAAGGATGGGGACTGCACAAGATGTCTGGGCAGGCAGTGCCAGGACTGTGGAGTGTTTTGCCTGGGTGCAGAGGGCACATGGTTTGTGTGAGTTTGTGCCCATTGCGTCCTGGCCCATTTGTGGGCCCCAGTGAGAAGAGTCTGGCGCCGTGGCCTTTGCAGCCCCCGAGGTACTTCCTTAGGAAAGTACAGCACCCCGAGGTGGTACTTTAGGGAAACTGGGCAGCCACAGGTCCTTGGGCCCTGATAGGAGGCAGGCACGATTTCTGAGGGCTAGAGCGGATGTTCTTCCTAGGCCCCTCTCCATCCTCTTTGAAAGGTCGTGGAGAACAGGAGAGGTGCCTGAGGCCTGGGAGAAAGCCAGTGTCCCTGGCGTCTTGAGAAGGAGCCCGAGGGAGGATGCCGGAAACGTCAGTCCAGTCAGCATGCCCTCCATGCCTGGACAGGTGATGGGAGAGCTCCTGCTGGAGGAAAAGAAGGTGCTCAGGAGTAGTCCGCCTGGATTCCCCAAGGGGCGGTCAGGCTCAAGCAATCGGATAGCCTTGTGTGATGGAGTGAGTGGCTGGGAAGGTGAGGGGAGAGCAGGGGGTGTTGTCTGCCTTGACTTGAGCAAGGCTTTTGACACTGTCTCCCCTAACATGCTCCTAGGCAAGCTCAAGAAGTGTAGGTTAGATGAGCGGACAGTGAGGTGTGCTGAGAAGCGAGTGTCTGAAAGGCAGAGCGCAGAGGGTTGTGCTCTGTGGTGCCAAGTCTGGTTTCTAGTTGGAGGTCTGTAGCTAGCAGTGTGGCCCAAGGTTGCGTGCTGGGCTCGGTCTTGTTGAAGGTCTTGCTCAGTGACGTGGATGAAGGGACAGAGTGTCTGCTCAGCCAGTTTGCTGAAGATCCCAAAGTGGGAGGAGAGGCTGATGGAGCTGAAGGCTGTGCTGCCCTTCAGAGAGGCCTGGACAGGCTGGAGAGTTGTCTGGAGAGGTTCAACAAGGGCAAGCGCGAGGTGCTGCACGTAGGGAGGAATAAGGCCCTGCCGCAGTACAGGCTGGGGGCTGAGGTGCTGGAAAGGAGCACCGTGGTGAAGGAGCTGGAGTTCTCGCGTAGAAGAAATTACCTGTGTGTCAGCAATGTGCCCGTGTGGCGGAGAAGGCCGATGGTCTGCTGGGGTGCATTGGGAAGAGTGTTGCGAGGGGGTGAAGGCAGGTGATGCTGCCCCTCTCCTCAGCCGCGGTGAGGCCCCATCAGGAGTCGAGTGTGCAATTCCGGGCTGCCCAGTGCAAGAGAGACGTGGAGCTAGTGGAGAGAGCACAGCAAAGGGCTAGGGAGATGCGCTGGAGGCCTGTAGCGTGTCTCTTCTGAGGAGAGTCTGCGAGAGCTGGTCCTGTTTAGCCTGGAGCAGAGCGGACTGAGAGGGGATCTTTTCAATGCGTCTAAGTATCTGAAGGGAGGGTGTCAAGGGGATGTGGCCGGACTGTTTCCAGTGGTGCATAGCGACAGGAGAAGAGGGAACGGGCACAAAGCGAAACAGAGGAAGTTGCCCCTGAATGTAAGGAAGCAGTTCTTTGCTGTGCGAGTGCCAGAGGCGTGGAAGAGGTTGCCCAGAGAGGCTGTGGAGTCATCTTCTCTGGAGAGACTGAGAACGGGCCTGGACACAATCGTGTGCAAGGTGCTCTAGATGCCGCTGCTTGAGCAGGGGAGTTGGACTAGATACTCTGCAGAGGTCCCTTCCAACTCCAGCCATTCTGTGACGCTGTGGCCTGCCGAGCTGCGTCCTGAGTCTTCTCTTCAGGCGGCTAAAGAGTGGCCGCTCTCTCAGCCTTTCATGAGTTGGTGGCCCGGCGAACGCTCTTGGTGACCATCAGTCTTTGGAAGGTTTTGCTCCCGGGCTGTTGGCACCGCAAGTGTTTGTGCAGTGTGTGTGGAAGGCCGTAAGGGTGGTGGAGAAGGCTTGTTGTGGAGCCAGCGGAGGCGTGCAGCTGCCTGGAGGTTTGGTAAGTGTAGGCATACCAGGAAGATGGCCGGGCTGGAGGTGTTCAGTTTGGGGCAGGAAGCTGAGCCATGCATGTCGGTTGCCGTGTGCTCTGGAGTGGAGGCCCGTGGGGCAATAATGGTGCCGTGCAGAGTTGGGGAAAGTAGGAGCGTTTCCTGCTTCCTTGTTTGTTTGTTTTGTGCAGGGTCCCACTTGTGCTTGGTCTGCGTGTGAGTGTTTGTTGGGAGGGCGAGCAAGTGGTGGTGAGGAGGAGAGCTGTTGCAGTGTGTGGAGGCATGGTGGAGTTGGAAGAGAGGTGTGGGCAGAGGGGCGTTAGTGTGTGGCAGACTTTGTTTGGTCAAAGGAGGGTGTTGTGTGGTGTGCTGTTCAGGAATGCGCAGCTGGAGATGGTTACTGGTGATTTTTCTCTTGGGCGAGGTGTTGAGGGTCGGGGCTGGCGTGTGGTGCGCGCTGGCAGGCTGTGTGCGCCCATGGGTGTGTTTGTGCTGGGACCGGCTTGGTGTGGCCATCTGGAAGGAGGCAGTGCCCAGCACGACCCCCCCTTCTCTGCCGGGCACCGAGGCACCTCGCTGGCCTCCCGAGCCCTCTGTTTGTGTGTGGAGAGGCTGGGAGTCTTGTGCAAAGAAAGGAAGAGTCAACGCCTCCTTCTGAGATGCACCAGATCTTTAATGATGGGAAAGAGGGAGAGAAAGGAAGGGAAAGTGGCAGAGAGGTGGTCTCTGCTGGGAGTAGGAGGAGCAATAGTGTGGCATCACTGCGTACAGTGGCTGTTTGGCCAGCAGAGAGGTCTTCATGGCCTGCGTTGTCCGAAGCTCTTTGGAGGTCGCTGGTCGTCTTTGCGTTGTGAGCCTGTGCATTTTCAGGACAGCTGTGGAAGCAGGAGAAGGGTGGATGCCGCGAAGGAAGTGGGAGAAGCGCAGGAGATGCATTGTAGCTGTTTGCAAGAGGTCAGGCTGGCAGCTTTGGCGGCTGCCTGGCTTCATCCCTTGCTGGAGAGGCAGCGGGGTGGTGTTTGAGCCCCTGTGCAGCTTGTGTGCCGGAGGTGTGTGCTCGGTGGGTCAGGCGTCTTGCAGGTATTGTTGGTTGCTGTCAGGGCCCATGAGGAGGGGCCTTAGCAGGGGTTGCAGTTCCTGCCGCGGGGGAAGCAGCTGAGGTCTCCTAAGCGGAAGTTGCCGGAGCAGATAGGGATTCCCTGCGCGGCAAGGAGTTCACCGAGGGCAGCTGAGGAGGAGGATCCGATGGCGGTGTTCTGGGAGATGGTGCTGAGGACGGGTCCGGGCAGGGTGACGAGCAGGGTTGGAGGCTGGATGATGAGGTGGGAGTCCTGGCCCTGCCTGACACAGGGCTCGTTGCAGCTGTTAGCCAGCGGGTTGGGTCCGCAGCCTCCGCAGAGGTCGTAGCAGGCCATGTGTGTGTTGTGTGTGGTCCCTGGAAGGGGGAGCGGGTGGTGAGAAAGCGTGAGGAGCTGTGTGTGAGGAGGCCAAGGGAGTGGGGGTGGCGTGTGGTCAGAGTGCAGGGATCAGATGCATTGTGCGGCGTAAGGGGTGCTGCGTGTGTGTGCAGCGGGTGCCCGTAGAGAGGGTGGAGGTTTGTGTGTTTGTTGTTTGGGTGAGGTGGTGGAGGGGCTGTGGGCAGTAGGGCTCCGGCTCATCTGCTGTCCTTGGGTGCGGTGAGAGGTGGAGCCGGGAGGTGTGTGCGGAGCAAGAGGGCGTCAAAGAGGAAGGAGGCAGTGAGGGAGCTGGAGTGTCAGAGGCAGAGGGCATCTGCTGGGCGAGCGCGTAGGCCACGAGCCCTGTGAGGGAAAGGGCAGGCTCTCTCGCGGGGAGGCGTTGCGTGAGAGGGGTCGAGCGATGGAGAGGAGGGCAGTTGGAGGGAGTATATGCCGGAGAGTGTGTGTGAGGGGAGAAAGGAGCTGGTGGAAGAAGGGCCGGAGGCTGGGACTCACCTTGTTCGCAGAGGAGGAGGAGAAGGTGCGAGGAGAAGTGTGTGAGGGAGCGCTGCGTTGGTTGGGCTTTTATGGTGGTGCGCGAGCGCCCGAGGCGATGAGACAGCCTTTGCACGTGACAGGCTTGTGGAGGCAGCTCCTGCTGACCGCCCACCGCTGCCAAGTAATGAAGTGTGGGTTGGTTTTGCTTCCCGCAACGCTGCCTTTTCATTTCCTGCTCTTTCGGAGGTGCCCATTATGCCGCAGCGGTGCCTTTCAAGGGAGCCTCTTAAGGCGGGCGGATTTTGGTGGTAGGCCCGGGCAGACGGGGGACATTGCCAAAGCATAGGAGAGGCCGTGCGTCAGCAGTGAGGTCATGGCGTGCCACTTGTGTGGTGTGGTTTGGGGCTGCGTTGCGAGGAGGGCCCCCGTGTTGTGTTGTGTCGCAGCAGGGAGCGTGATGTGGCATTGCGACGAGTGTTGGACGTGCAGCTCTGCCCCTTGGATCATGTTGCCTGCCTTGCAGTGGCCTCGCGCAAGTTCTCTTTAGCCCTCGCCTTTGTGTTGAGGTCGTGTGTGCTGGTGGGTGTCCGAGCGTGTTGCGTGCAAGGTGTCAGCTGTGCGAAAGGAGACCGCGAGTTTTGTCTTCTGGGGTGGCATGCCCAAGCGTGAGGATGGACTGGAAGGAGCGGAGGAAGGGTGTTGGGAAGAGCAGGCGTTTGTCCTCGCTAGCCCTGGTTTGGAGTTAGGAAGGCGAAGCGTGCGCTTTTGCCGAGACGGCAGTGCTGTGTGGGGTGTTGAATGGGTCTGTAGTGCGCCTGGCCCTAGGGCTGTGCAAGTGCAGGTGTGCGTGGGGCATGGGGCTGCAGAGAGCTTTGTGGCCGTGTCAGCATGGGGCATGTCTGGTGGAGGTGCAGGGCTGCCCCAGGTGGGCTCCGTTGAGTGCTTTGCAGGCTTGTTGTGCCAGGCAAGCAGTGCTGCTTTGTGGGGAAGCTAAGGCCAGGTGGGAAGGGGGCGGGGCCACGTGTTTCAGTATGGCTGGGTGAGGGAGTCCGTGTGAGGCAAGAGGCATGCGTGCGCAATGGGGTAGTGCCCTGGTGGCTGTGAGTGTTTTGGTCGGTGGTGTTAGTGGAGGTGAGGGCAGGTGTTCTCTTGTGTTGGAAGGGGTCTTGGAAGAGTTGTTGCCATGTGAGCTGCAGGGTTTGTGCTGTCATCCATGGTGCCCAGTTGCGTGCGTGAGCCTGGTGGTGCCTGTGGGTGCACAGTCTCGTGCCAGACGCGTGTTACTGGTGCGTGGAGTGTTTCTTAGTGAGGGTCTTGCAGAAGGCTGGCGTGGCCTTGGGTGGAGGGCTGCAAGCGCCAGGCTGTGTGTGTTTGTGCAGGATGGGTCCCTGAGGAGAGCTTGCTGGGTGTGCGTAGAAGGACAGAAGGAGAGGCTGTTTGAGGTTGGAAGGGAGCTGTAGAGATCCTGTAGCGCAAGGGCCGTGTTGAAGCAGGGTCACATGGGGTGGCAGCCCAGGACGCAGTGGCGACGGCTTTTGCGTCTGGATGCACAAGGATGGGGACTGCACAAGATGTCTGGGCAGGCAGTGCCAGGACTGTGGAGTGTTTTGCCTGGGTGCAGAGGGCACATGGTTTGTGTGAGTTTGTGCCCATTGCGTCCTGGCCCATTTGTGGGCCCCAGTGAGAAGAGTCTGGCGCCGTGGCCTTTGCAGCCCCCGAGGTACTTCCTTAGGAAAGTACAGCACCCCGAGGTGGTACTTTAGGGAAACTGGGAAGCCACAAGTCCTTGGGCCCTGATAGGAGGCAGGCACGATTTCTGAGGGCTAGAGCGGATGTTCTTCCTAGGCCCCTCTCCATCCTCTTTGAAAGGTCGTGGAGAACAGGAGAGGTGCCTGAGGCCTGGGAGAAAGCCAGTGTCCCTGGCGTCTTGAGAAGGAGCCCGAGGGAGGATGCCGGAAACGTCAGTCCAGTCAGCATGCCCTCCATGCCTGGACAGGTGATGGGAGAGCTCCTGCTGGAGGAAAAGAAGGTGCTCAGGAGTAGTCCGCCTGGATTCCCCAAGGGGCGGTCAGGCTCAAGCAATCGGATAGCCTTGTGTGATGGAGTGAGTGGCTGGGAAGGTGAGGGGAGAGCAGGGGGTGTTGTCTGCCTTGACTTGAGCAAGGCTTTTGACACTGTCTCCCCTAACATGCTCCTAGGCAAGCTCAAGAAGTGTGGGTTAGATGAGCGGACAGTGAGGTGTGCTGAGAAGCGAGTGTCTGAAAGGCAGAGCGCAGAGGGTTGTGCTCTGTGGTGCCAAGTCTGGTTTCTAGTTGGAGGCCTGTAGCTAGCGGTGTGGCCCAAGGTTGCGTGCTGGGCTCGGTCTTGTTGAAGGTCTTGCTCAGTGACGTGGATGAAGGGACAGAGTGTCTGCTCAGCCAGTTTGCTGAAGATCCCAAAGTGGGAGGAGAGGCTGATGGAGCTGAAGGCTGTGCTGCCCTTCAGAGAGGCCTGGACAGGCTGGAGAGTTGTCTGGAGAGGTTCAACAAGGGCAAGCGCGAGGTGCTGCACGTAGGGAGGAATAAGGCCCTGCCGCAGTACAGGCTGGGGGCTGAGGTGCTGTAAAGGAGCACCGTGGTGAAGGAGCTGGGAGTTCTCGCGTAGAAGAAATTACCTGTGTGTCAGCAATGTGCCCGTGTGGCGGAGAAGGCCGATGGTCTGCTGGGGTGCATTGGGAAGAGTGTTGCGAGGGGGTGAAGGCAGGTGATGCTGCCCCTCTCCTCAGCCGTGGTGAGGCCCCATCAGGAGTCGAGTGTGCAATTCCGGGCTGCCCAGTGCAAGAGAGACGTGGAGCTAGTGGAGAGAGCACAGCAAAGGGCTAGGGAGATGCGCTGGAGGCCTGTAGCATGTCTCTTCTGAGGAGAGTCTGCGAGAGCTGGTCCTGTTTAGCCTGGAGCAGAGCGGACTGAGAGGGGATCTTTTCAATGCGTCTAAGTATCTGAAGGGAGGGTGTCAAGGGGATGTGGCCGGACTGTTTCCAGTGGTGCATAGCGACAGGAGAAGAGGGAACGGGCACAAAGCGAAACAGAGGAAGTTGCCCCTGAATGTAAGGAAGCAGTTCTTTGCTGTGTGAGTGCCAGAGGTGTGGAAGAGGTTGCCCAGAGAGGCTGTGGAGTCATCTTCTCTGGAGAGACTGAGAACGGGCCTGGACACAATCGTGTGCAAGGTGCTCTAGATGCCGCTGCTTGAGCAGGGGAGTTGGACTAGATACTCTGCAGAGGTCCCTTCCAACTCCAGCCATTCTGTGACGCTGTGGCCTGCCGAGCTGCGTCCTGAGTCTTCTCTTCAGGCGGCTAAAGAGTGGCCGCTCTCTCAGCCTTTCATGAGTTGGTGGCCCGGCGAACGCTCTTGGTGGCCATCAGTCTTTGGAAGGGTTTGCTCCCGGGCTGTTGGCACCGCAAGTGTGTGTGCAGTGTGTGTGGAAGGCCGTAAGGGTGGTGGAGAAGGCTTACTGTGGAGCCAGGGGAGGCGTGCAGCTGCCTGGAGGTTTGGTAAGTGTAGGCATACCAGGAAGATGGCCGGGCTGGAGGTGTTCAGTTTGGGGCAGGAAGCTGAGCCATGCATGTCGGTTGCCGTGTGCTCTGGAGTGGAGGCCCGTGGGGCAATAATGGTGCCGTGCAGAGTTGGGGAAAGTAGGAGCGTTTCCTGCTTCCTTGTTTGTTTGTTTTGTGCAGGGTCCCACTTGTGCTTGGTCTGCGTGTGAGTGTTTGTTGGGAGGGCGAGCAAGTGGTGGTGAGGAGGAGAGCTGTTGCAGTGTGTAGAGGCATGGTGGAGTTGGAAGAGAGGTGTGGGCAGAGGGGCGTTAGTGTGTGGCAGACTTTGTTTGGTCAAAGGAGGGTGTTGTGTGGTGTGCTGTTCAGGAATGCGCAGCTGGAGATGGTTACTGGTGATTTTTCTCTTGGGCGAGGTGTTGAGGGTCGGGGCTGGCGTGTGGTGCGCGCTGGCAGGCTGTGTGCGCCCATGGGTGTGTTTGTGCTGGGACCGGCTTGGTGTGGCCATCTGGAAGGAGGCAGTGCCCAGCACGACCCCCCCTTCTCTGCCAGGCACCGAGGCACCTCGCTGGCCTCCCGAGCCCTCTGTTTGTGTGTGGAGAGGCTGGGAGTCTTGTGCAAAGAAAGGAAGAGTCAACGCCTCCTTCTGAGATGCACCAGATCTTTAATGATGGGAAAGAGGGAGAGGAAGGAAGGGAAAGTGGCAGAGAGGTGGTCTCTGCTGGGAGTAGGAGGAGCAATAGTGTGGCATCACTGCGTACAGTGGCTGTTTGGCCAGCAGAGAGGTCTTCATGGCCTGCGTTGTCCGAAGCTCTTTGGAGGTCGCTGGTCGTCTTTGCGTTGTGAGCCTGTGCATTTTCAGGACAGCTGTGGAAGCAGGAGAAGGGTGGATGCCGCGAAGGAAGTGGGAGAAGCGCAGGAGATGCATTGTAGCTGTTTGCAAGAGGTCAGGCTGGCGGCTTTGGCGGCTGCCTGGCTTCATCCCTTGCTGGAGAGGCAGCGGGGTGGTGTTTGAGCCCCTGTGCAGCTTGTGTGCCGGAGGTATGTGCTCGGTGGGTCAGGCGTCTTGCAGGGTGTTGTTGGTTGCTGTCAGGGCCCATGAGGAGGGGCCTTAGCAGGGGTTGCAGTTCCTGCCGCGGGGGAAGCAGCTGAGGTCTCCTAAGCGGAAGTTGCCGGAGCAGATAGGGATTCCCTGCGCGGCAAGGAGTTCACCGAGGGCAGCTGAGGTGGAGGATCCGATGGCGGTGTTCTGGGAGATGGTGCTGAGGACGGGTCCGGGCAGGGTGACGAGCAGGGTTGGAGGCTGGATGATGAGGTGGGAGTCCTGGCCCTGCCTGACACAGGGCTCGTTGCAGCTGTTAGCCAGCGGGTTGGGTCCGCAGCCTCCGCAGAGGTCGTAGCAGGCCATGTGTGTGTTGTGTGTGGTCCCTGGAAGGGGGAGCGGGTGGTGAGAAAGCGTGAGGAGCTGTGTGTGAGGAGGCCAAGGGAGTGGGGGTGGCGTGTTGTCGGTGTGCAGGGATCAGATGCATTGTGCGGCGTAAGGGGTGCTGCGTGTGTGTGCAGCGGGTGCCCGTAGAGAGGGTGGAGGTTTGTGTGTTTGTTGTTTGGGTGAGGTGGTGGAGGGGCTGTGGGCAGTAGGGCTCCGGCTCATCTGCTGTCCTTGGGTGCGGTGAGAGGTGGAGCCGGGAGGTGTGTGCGGAGCAAGAGGGCGTCAAAGAGGAAGGAGGCAGTGAGGGAGCTGGAGTGTCAGAGGCAGAGGGCATCTGCTGGGCGAGCGCGTAGGCCACGAGCCCTGTGAGGGAAAGCGCAGGCTCTCTCGCGGGGAGGCGTTGCGTGAGAGGGGTCGAGCGATGGAGAGGAGGGCAGTTGGAGGGAGTATATGCCGGAGAGTGTGTGTGAGGGGAGAAAGGAGCTGGTGGAAGAAGGGCCGGAGGCTGGGACTCACCTTGTTCGCAGAGGAGGAGGAGAAGGTGCGAGGAGAAGTGTGTGAGGGAGCGCTGCGTTGGTTGGGCTTTTATGGTGGTGCGCGAGCGCCCGAGGCGATGAGACAGCCTTTGCACGTGACAGGCTTGTGGAGGCAGCTCCTGCTGACCGCCCACCGCTGCCAAGTAATGAAGTGTGGGTTGGTTTTGCTTCCCGCAACGCTGCCTTTTCATTTCCTGCTCTTTCGGAGGTGCCCATTATGCCGCAGCGGTGGCTTTCAAGGGAGCCTCTTAAGGCGGGCGGATTTTGGTGGTAGGCCCGGGCAGACGGGGGACATTGCCAAAGCATAGGAGAGGCCGTGCGTCAGCAGTGAGGTCATGGCGTGCCACTTGTGTGGTGTGGTTTGGGGCTGCGTTGCGAGGAGGGCCCCCGTGTTGTGTTGTGTCGCAGCAGGGAGCGTGATGTGGCATTGCGACGAGTGTTGGACGTGCAGCTCTGCCCCTTGGATCATGTTGCCTGCCTTGCAGTGGCCTCGCGCAAGTTCTCTTTAGCCCTCGCCTTTGTGTTGAGGTCGTGTGTGCTGGTGGGTGTCCGAGCGTGTTGCGTGCAAGGTGTCAGCTGTGCGAAAGGAGACCGCGAGTTTTGTCTTCTGGGGTGGCGTGCCCGAGCGTGAGGATGGACTGGAAGGAGCGGAGGAAGGGTGTTGGGAAGAGCAGGCGTTTGTCCTCGCTAGCCCTGGTTTGGAGTTAGGAAGGCGAAGCGTGCGCTTTTGCCGAGACGGCAGTGCTGTGTGGGGTGTTGAATGGGTCTGTAGTGCGCCTGGCCCTAGGGCTGTGCAAGTGCAGGTGTGCGTGGGGCATGGGGCTGCAGAGAGCTTTGTGGCCGTGTCAGCATGGGGCATGTCTGGTGGAGGTGCAGGGCTGCCCCAGGTGGGCTCCGTTGAGTGCTTTGCAGGCTTGTTGTGCCAGGCAAGCAGTGCTGCTTTGTGGGGAAGCTAAGGCCAGGTGGGAAGGGGGCGGGGCCACGTGTTTCAGTATGGCTGGGTGAGGGAGTCCGTGTGAGGCAAGAGGCAGGCGTGCGCAATGGGGTAGTGCCCTGGTGGCTGCGAGTGTTTTGGTCGGTGGTGTTAGTGGAGGTGAGGGCAGGTGTTCTCTTGTGTTGGAAGGGGTCTTGGAAGAGTTGTTGCCGTGTGAGCTGCAGGGTTTGTGCTGTCATCCATGGTGCCCAGTTGCGTGCGTGAGCCTGGTGGTGCCTGTGGGCGCACAGTCTCATGCCAGACGCGTGTTACTGGTGCGTGGAGTGTTTCTTAGTGAGGGTCTTGCAGAAGGCTGGCGTGGCCTTGGGTGGAGGGCTGCAAGCGCCAGGCTGTGTGTGTTTGTGCAGGATGGGTCCCTGAGGAGAGCTTGCTGGGTGTGCGTAGAAGGACAGAAGGAGAGGCTGTTTGAGGTTGGAAGGGAGCTGTAGAGATCCTGTAGCGCAAGGGCCGTGTTGAAGCAGGGTCACATGGGGTGGCAGCCCAGGACGCAGTGGCGACGGCTTTTGCGTCTGGATGCACAAGGATGGGGACTGCACAAGATGTCTGGGCAGGCAGTGCCAGGACTGTGGAGTGTTTTGCCTGGGTGCAGAGGCACATGGTTTGTGTGAGTTTGTGCCCATTGCGTCCTGGCCCATTTGTGGGCCCCAGTGAGAAGAGTCTGGCGCCGTGGCCTTTGCAGCCCCCGAGGTACTTCCTTAGGAAAGTACAGCACCCCGAGGTGGTACTTTAGGGAAACTGGGCAGCCACAGGTCCTTGGGCCCTGATAGGAGGCAGGCACGATTTCTGAGGGCTAGAGCGGATGTTCTTCCTAGGCCCCTCTCCATCCTCTTTGAAAGGTCGTGGAGAACAGGAGAGGTGCCTGAGGCCTGGGAGAAAGCCAGTGTCCCTGGCGTCTTGAGAAGGAGCCCGAGGGAGGATGCCGGAAACGTCAGTCCAGTCAGCATGCCCTCCATGCCTGGACAGGTGATGGGAGAGCTCCTGCTGGAGGAAAAGAAGGTGCTCAGGAGTAGTCCGCCTGGATTCCCCAAGGGGCGGTCAGGCTCAAGCAATCGGATAGCCTTGTGTGATGGAGTGAGTGGCTGGGAAGGTGAGGGGAGAGCAGGGGGTGTTGTCTGCCTTGACTTGAGCAAGGCTTTTGACACTGTCTCCCCTAACATGCTCCTAGGCAAGCTCAAGAAGTGTAGGTTAGATGAGCGGACAGTGAGGTGTGCTGAGAAGCGAGTGTCTGAAAGGCAGAGCGCAGAGGGTTGTGCTCTGTGGTGCCAAGTCTGGTTTCTAGTTGGAGGTCTGTAGCTAGCAGTGTGGCCCAAGGTTGCGTGCTGGGCTCGGTCTTGTTGAAGGTCTTGCTCAGTGACGTGGATGAAGGGACAGAGTGTCTGCTCAGCCAGTTTGCTGAAGATCCCAAAGTGGGAGGAGAGGCTGATGGAGCTGAAGGCTGTGCTGCCCTTCAGAGAGGCCTGGACAGGCTGGAGAGTTGTCTGGAGAGGTTCAACAAGGGCAAGCGCGAGGTGCTGCACGTAGGGAGGAATAAGGCCCTGCCGCAGTACAGGCTGGGGGCTGAGGTGCTGGAAAGGAGCACCGTGGTGAAGGAGCTGGAGTTCTCGCGTAGAAGAAATTACCTGTGTGTCAGCAATGTGCCCGTGTGGCGGAGAAGGCCGATGGTCTGCTGGGGTGCATTGGGAAGAGTGTTGCGAGGGGGTGAAGGCAGGTGATGCTGCCCCTCTCCTCAGCCGTGGTGAGGCCCCATCAGGAGTCGAGTGTGCAATTCCGGGCTGCCCAGTGCAAGAGAGACGTGGAGCTAGTGGAGAGAGCACAGCAAAGGGCTAGGGAGATGCGCTGGAGGCTTGTAGCGTGTCTCTTCTGAGGAGAGTCTGCGAGAGCTGGTCCTGTTTAGCCTGGAGCAGAGCGGACTGAGAGGGGATCTTTTCAATGCGTCTAAGTATCTGAAGGGAGGGTGTCAAGGGGATGTGGCCGGACTGTTTCCAGTGGTGCATAGCGACAGGAGAAGAGGGAACGGGCACAAAGCGAAACAGAGGAAGTTGCCCCTGAATGTAAGGAAGCAGTTCTTTGCTGTGCGAGTGCCAGAGGCGTGGAAGAGGTTGCCCAGAGAGGCTGTGGAGTCATCTTCTCTGGAGAGACTGAGAACGGGCCTGGACACAATCGTGTGCAAGGTGCTCTAGATGCCGCTGCTTGAGCAGGGGAGTTGGACTAGATACTCTGCAGAGGTCCCTTCCAACTCCAGCCATTCTGTGACGCTGTGGCCTGCCGAGCTGCGTCCTGAGTCTTCTCTTCAGGCGGCTAAAGAGTGGCCGCTCTCTCAGCCTTTCATGAGTTGGTGGCCCGGCGAACGCTCTTGGTGACCATCAGTCTTTGGAAGGTTTTGCTCCCGGGCTGTTGGCACCGCAAGTGTTTGTGCAGTGTGTGTGGAAGGCCGTAAGGGTGGTGGAGAAGGCTTGTTGTGGAGCCAGCGGAGGCGTGCAGCTGCCTGGAGGTTTGGTAAGTGTAGGCATACCAGGAAGATGGCCAGGCTGGAGGTGTTCAGTTTGGGGCAGGAAGCTGAGCCATGCATGTCGGTTGCCGTGTGCTCTGGAGTGGAGGCCCGTGGGGCAATAATGGTGCCGTGCAGAGTTGGGGAAAGTAGGAGCGTTTCCTGCTTCCTTGTTTGTTTGTTTTGTGCAGGGTCCCACTTGTGCTTGGTCTGCGTGTGAGTGTTTGTTGGGAGGGCGAGCAAGTGGTGGTGAGGAGGAGAGCTGTTGCAGTGTGTGGAGGCATGGTGGAGTTGGAAGAGAGGTGTGGGCAGAGGGGCGTTAGTGTGTGGCAGACTTTGTTTGGTCAAAGGAGGGTGTTGTGTGGTGTGCTGTTCAGGAATGCGCAGCTGGAGATGGTTACTGGTGATTTTTCTCTTGGGCGAGGTGTTGAGGGTCGGGGCTGGCGTGTGGTGCGCGCTGGCAGGCTGTGTGCGCCCATGGGTGTGTTTGTGCTGGGACCGGCTTGGTGTGGCCATCTGGAAGGAGGCAGTGCCCAGCACGACCCCCCCTTCTCTGCCGGGCACCGAGGCACCTCGCTGGCCTCCCGAGCCCTCTGTTTGTGTGTGGAGAGGCTGGGAGTCTTGTGCAAAGAAAGGAAGAGTCAACGCCTCCTTCTGAGATGCACCAGATCTTTAATGATGGGAAAGAGGGAGAGAAAGGAAGGGAAAGTGGCAGAGAGGTGGTCTCTGCTGGGAGTAGGAGGAGCAATAGTGTGGCATCACTGCGTACAGTGGCTGTTTGGCCAGCAGAGAGGTCTTCATGGCCTGCGTTGTCCGAAGCTCTTTGGAGGTCGCTGGTCGTCTTTGCGTTGTGAGCCTGTGCATTTTCAGGACAGCTGTGGAAGCAGGAGAAGGGTGGATGCCGCGAAGGAAGTGGGAGAAGCGCAGGAGATGCATTGTAGCTGTTTGCAAGAGGTCAGGCTGGCAGCTTTGGCGGCTGCCTGGCTTCATCCCTTGCTGGAGAGGCAGCGGGGTGGTGTTTGAGCCCCTGTGCAGCTTGTGTGCCGGAGGTGTGTGCTCGGTGGGTCAGGCGTCTTGCAGGTATTGTTGGTTGCTGTCAGGGCCCATGAGGAGGGGCCTTAGCAGGGGTTGCAGTTCCTGCCGCGGGGGAAGCAGCTGAGGTCTCCTAAGCGGAAGTTGCCGGAGCAGATAGGGATTCCCTGCGCGGCAAGGAGTTCACCGAGGGCAGCTGAGGAGGAGGATCCGATGGCGGTGTTCTGGGAGATGGTGCTGAGGACGGGTCCGGGCAGGGTGACGAGCAGGGTTGGAGGCTGGATGATGAGGTGGGAGTCCTGGCCCTGCCTGACACAGGGCTCGTTGCAGCTGTTAGCCAGCGGGTTGGGTCCGCAGCCTCCGCAGAGGTCGTAGCAGGCCATGTGTGTGTTGTGTGTGGTCCCTGGAAGGGGGAGCGGGTGGTGAGAAAGCGTGAGGAGCTGTGTGTGAGGAGGCCAAGGGAGTGGGGGTGGCGTGTGGTCAGAGTGCAGGGATCAGATGCATTGTGCGGCGTAAGGGGTGCTGCGTGTGTGTGCAGCGGGTGCCCGTAGAGAGGGTGGAGGTTTGTGTGTTTGTTGTTTGGGTGAGGTGGTGGAGGGGCTGTGGGCAGTAGGGCTCCGGCTCATCTGCTGTCCTTGGGTGCGGTGAGAGGTGGAGCCGGGAGGTGTGTGCGGAGCAAGAGGGCGTCAAAGAGGAAGGAGGCAGTGAGGGAGCTGGAGTGTCAGAGGCAGAGGGCATCTGCTGGGCGAGCGCGTAGGCCACGAGCCCTGTGAGGGAAAGGGCAGGCTCTCTCGCGGGGAGGCGTTGCGTGAGAGGGGTCGAGCGATGGAGAGGAGGGCAGTTGGAGGGAGTATATGCCGGAGAGTGTGTGTGAGGGGAGAAAGGAGCTGGTGGAAGAAGGGCCGGAGGCTGGGACTCACCTTGTTCGCAGAGGAGGAGGAGAAGGTGCGAGGAGAAGTGTGTGAGGGAGCGCTGCGTTGGTTGGGCTTTTATGGTGGTGCGCGAGCGCCCGAGGCGATGAGACAGCCTTTGCACGTGACAGGCTTGTGGAGGCAGCTCCTGCTGACCGCCCACCGCTGCCAAGTAATGAAGTGTGGGTTGGTTTTGCTTCCCGCAACGCTGCCTTTTCATTTCCTGCTCTTTCGGAGGTGCCCATTATGCCGCAGCGGTGGCTTTCAAGGGAGCCTCTTAAGGCGGGCGGATTTTGGTGGTAGGCCCGGGCAGACGGGGGACATTGCCAAAGCATAGGAGAGGCCGTGCGTCAGCAGTGAGGTCATGGCGTGCCACTTGTGTGGTGTGGTTTGGGGCTGCGTTGCGAGGAGGGCCCCCGTGTTGTGTTGTGTCGCAGCAGGGAGCGTGATGTGGCATTGCGACGAGTGTTGGACGTGCAGCTCTGCCCCTTGGATCATGTTGCCTGCCTTGCAGTGGCCTCGCGCAAGTTCTCTTTAGCCCTCGCCTTTGTGTTGAGGTCGTGTGTGCTGGTGGGTGTCCGAGCGTGTTGCGTGCAAGGTGTCAGCTGTGCGAAAGGAGACCGCGAGTTTTGTCTTCTGGGGTGGCATGCCCAAGCGTGAGGATGGACTGGAAGGAGCGGAGGAAGGGTGTTAGGAAGAGCAGGCGTTTGTCCTCGCTAGCCCTGGTTTGGAGTTAGGAAGGCGAAGCGTGCGCTTCTGCCGAGACGGCAGTGCTGTGTGGGGTGTTGAATGGGTCTGTAGTGCGCCTGGCCCTAGGGCTGTGCAAGTGCAGGTGTGCGTGGGGCATGGGGCTGCAGAGAGCTTTGTGGCCGTGTCAGCATGGGGCATGTCTGGTGGAGGTGCAGGGCTGCCCCAGGTGGGCTCCGTTGAGTGCTTTGCAGGCTTGTTGTGCCAGGCAAGCAGTGCTGCTTTGTGGGGAAGCTAAGGCCAGGTGGGAAGGGGGCGGGGCCACGTGTTTCAGTATGGCTGGGTGAGGGAGTCCGTGTGAGGCAAGAGGCATGCGTGCGCAATGGGGTAGTGCCCTGGTGGCTGTGAGTGTTTTGGTCGGTGGTGTTAGTGGAGGTGAGGGCAGGTGTTCTCTTGTGTTGGAAGGGGTCTTGGAAGAGTTGTTGCCATGTGAGCTGCAGGGTTTGTGCTGTCATCCATGGTGCCCAGTTGCGTGCGTGAGCCTGGTGGTGCCTGTGGGTGCACAGTCTCGTGCCAGACGCGTGTTACTGGTGCGTGGAGTGTTTCTTAGTGAGGGTCTTGCAGAAGGCTGGCGTGGCCTTGGGTGGAGGGCGGCAAGCGCCAGGCTGTGTGTGTTTGTGCAGGATGGGTCCCTGAGGAGAGCTTGCTGGGTGTGCGTAGAAGGACAGAAGGAGAGGCTGTTTGAGGTTGGAAGGGAGCTGTAGAGATCCTGTAGCGCAAGGGCCGTGTTGAAGCAGGGTCACATGGGGTGGCAGCCCAGGACGCAGTGGCGACGGCTTTTGCGTCTGGATGCGCAAGGATGGGGACTGCACAAGATGTCTGGGCAGGCAGTGCCAGGACTGTGGAGTGTTTTGCCTGGGTGCAGAGGGCACATGGTTTGTGTGAGTTTGTGCCCATTGCGTCCTGGCCCATTTGTGGGCCCCAGTGAGAAGAGTCTGGCGCCGTGGCCTTTGCAGCCCCCGAGGTACTTCCTTAGGAAAGTACAGCACCCCGAGGTGGTACTTTAGGGAAACTGGGAAGCCACAAGTCCTTGGGCCCTGATAGGAGGCAGGCACGATTTCTGAGGGCTAGAGCGGATGTTCTTCCTAGGCCCCTCTCCATCCTCTTTGAAAGGTCGTGGAGAACAGGAGAGGTGCCTGAGGCCTGGGAGAAAGCCAGTGTCCCTGGCGTCTTGAGAAGGAGCCCGAGGGAGGATGCCGGAAACGTCAGTCCAGTCAGCATGCCCTCCATGCCTGGACAGGTGATGGGAGAGCTCCTGCTGGAGGAAAAGAAGGTGCTCAGGAGTAGTCCGCCTGGATTCCCCAAGCGGCGGTCAGGCTCAAGCAATTGGATAGCCTTGTGTGATGGAGTGAGTGGCTGGGAAGGTGAGGGGAGAGCAGGGGGTGTTGTCTGCCTTGACTTGAGCAAGGCTTTTGACACTGTCTCCCCTAACATGCTCCTAGGCAAGCTCAAGAAGTGTGGGTTAGATGAGCGGACAGTGAGGTGTGCTGAGAAGCGAGTGTCTGAAAGGCAGAGCGCGGAGGGTTGTGCTCTGTGGTGCCAAGTCTGGTTTCTAGTTGGAGGCCTGTAGCTAGCGGTGTGGCCCAAGGTTGCGTGCTGGGCTCAGTCTTGTTGAAGGTCTTGCTCAGTGACGTGGATGAAGGGACAGAGTGTCTGCTCAGCCAGTTTGCTGAAGATCCCAAAGTGGGAGGAGAGGCTGATGGAGCTGAAGGCTGTGCTGCCCTTCAGAGAGGCCTGGACAGGCTGGAGAGTTGTCTGGAGAGGTTCAACAAGGGCAAGCGCGAGGTGCTGCACGTAGGGAGGAATAAGGCCCTGCCGCAGTACAGGCTGGGGGCTGAGGTGCTGGAAAGGAGCACCGTGGTGAAGGAGCTGGGAGTTCTCGCGTAGAAGAAATTACCTGTGTGTCAGCAATGTGCCCGTGTGGCGGAGAAGGCCGATGGTCTGCTGGGGTGCATTGGGAAGAGTGTTGCGAGTGGGTGAAGGCAGGTGATGCTGCCCCTCTCCTCAGCCGTGGTGAGGCCCCATCAGGAGTCGAGTGTGCAATTCCGGGCTGCCCAGTGCAAGAGAGACGTGGAGCTAGTGGAGAGAGCACAGCAAAGGGCTAGGGAGATGCGCTGGAGGCCTGTAGCATGTCTCTTCTGAGGAGAGTCTGCGAGAGCTGGTCCTGTTTAGCCTGGAGCAGAGCGGACTGAGAGGGGATCTTTTCAATGCGTCTAAGTATCTGAAGGGAGGGTGTCAAGGGGATGTGGCCGGACTGTTTCCAGTGGTGCATAGCGACAGGAGAAGAGGGAACGGGCACAAAGCGAAACAGAGGAAGTTGCCCCTGAATGTAAGGAAGCAGTTCTTTGCTGTGTGAGTGCCAGAGGTGTGGAAGAGGTTGCCCAGAGAGGCTGTGGAGTCATCTTCTCTGGAGAGACTGAGAACGGGCCTGGACACAATCGTGTGCAAGGTGCTCTAGATGCCGCTGCTTGAGCAGGGGAGTTGGACTAGATACTCTGCAGAGGTCCCTTCCAACTCCAGCCATTCTGTGACGCTGTGGCCTGCCGAGCTGCGTCCTGAGTCTTCTCTTCAGGCGGCTAAAGAGTGGCCGCTCTCTCAGCCTTTCATGAGTTGGTGGCCCGGCGAACGCTCTTGGTGGCCATCAGTCTTTGGAAGGGTTTGCTCCCGGGCTGTTGGCACCGCAAGTGTGTGTGCAGTGTGTGTGGAAGGCCGTAAGGGTGGTGGAGAAGGCTTACTGTGGAGCCAGCGGAGGCGTGCAGCTGCCTGGAGGTTTGGTAAGTGTAGGCATACCAGGAAGATGGCCGGGCTGGAGGTGTTCAGTTTGGGGCAGGAAGCTGAGCCATGCATGTCGGTTGCCGTGTGCTCTGGAGTGGAGGCCCGTGGGGCAATAATGGTGCCGTGCAGAGTTGGGGAAAGTAGGAGCGTTTCCTGCTTCCTTGTTTGTTTGTTTTGTGCAGGGTCCCACTTGTGCTTGGTCTGCGTGTGAGTGTTTGTTGGGAGGGCGAGCAAGTGGTGGTGAGGAGGAGAGCTGTTGCAGTGTGTAGAGGCATGGTGGAGTTGGAAGAGAGGTGTGGGCAGAGGGGCGTTAGTGTGTGGCAGGCCTTGTTTGGTCAAAGGAGGGTGTTGTGTGGTGTGCTGTTCAGGAATGCGCAGCTGGAGATGGTTACTGGTGATTTTTCTCTTGGGCGAGGTGTTGAGGGTCGGGGCTGGCGTGTGGTGCGCGCTGGCAGGCTGTGTGCGCCCATGGGTGTGTTTGTGCTGGGACCGGCTTGGTGTGGCCATCTGGAAGGAGGCAGTGCCCAGCACGACCCCCCCTTCTCTGCCATGCACCGAGGCACCTCGCTGGCCTCCCGAGCCCTCTGTTTGTGTGTGGAGAGGCTGGGAGTCTTGTGCGAAGAAAGGAAGAGTCAACGCCTCCTTCTGAGATGCACCAGATCTTTAATGATGGGAAAGAGGGAGAGGAAGGAAGGGAAAGTGGCAGAGAGGTGGTCTCTGCTGGGAGTAGGAGGAGCAATAGTGTGGCATCACTGCGTACAGTGGCTGTTTGGCCAGCAGAGAGGTCTTCATGGCCTGCGTTGTCCGAAGCTCTTTGGAGGTCGCTGGTCGTCTTTGCGTTGTGAGCCTGTGCATTTTCAGGACAGCTGTGGAAGCAGGAGAAGGGTGGATGCCGCGAAGGAAGTGGGAGAAGCGCAGGAGATGCATTGTAGCTGTTTGCAAGAGGTCAGGCTGGCGGCTTTGGCGGCTGCCTGGCTTCATCCCTTGCTGGAGAGGCAGCGGGGTGGTGTTTGAGCCCCTGTGCAGCTTGTGTGCCGGAGGTGTGTGCTCGGTGGGTCAGGCGTCTTGCAGGTATTGTTGGTTGCTGTCAGGGCCCATGAGGAGGGGCCTTAGCAGGGGTTGCAGTTCCTGCCGCGGGGGAAGCAGCTGAGGTCTCCTAAGCGGAAGTTGCCGGAGCAGATAGGGATTCCCTGCGCGGCAAGGAGTTCACCGAGGGCAGCTGAGGAGGAGGATCCGATGGCGGTGTTCTGGGAGATGGTGCTGAGGACGGGTCCGGGCAGGGTGACGAGCAGGGTTGGAGGCTGGATGACGAGGTGGGAGTCCTGGCCCTGCCTGACACAGGGCTCGTTGCAGCTGTTAGCCAGCGGGTTGGGTCCGCAGCCTCCGCAGAGGTCGTAGCAGGCCATGTGTGTGTTGTGTGTGGTCCCTGGAAGGGGGAGCGGGTGATGAGAAAGCGTGAGGAGCTGTGTGTGGGGGTGGCGTGTGGTCGGAGTGCAGGGATCAGATGCATTGTGCGGCGTAAGGGGTGCTGCGTGTGTGTGCAGCGGGTGCCCGTAGAGAGGGTGGAGGTTTGTGTGTTTGTTGTTTGGGTGAGGTGGTGGAGGGGCTGTGGGCAGTAGGGCTCCGGCTCATCTGCTGTCCTTGGGTGCGGTGAGAGGTGGAGCCGGGAGGTGTGTGCGGAGCAAGAGGGCGTCAAAGAGGAAGGAGGCAGTGAGGGAGCTGGAGTGTCAGAGGCAGAGGGCATCTGCTGGGCGAGCGCGTAGGCCACGAGCCCTGTGAGGGAAAGGGCAGGCTCTCTCGCGGGGAGGCGTTGCGTGAGAGGGGTCGAGCGATGGAGAGGAGGGCAGTTGGAGGGAGTATATGCCGGAGAGTGTGTGTGAGGGGAGAAAGGAGCTGGTGGAAGAAGGGCCGGAGGCTGGGACTCACCTTGTTCGCAGAGGAGGAGGAGAAGGTGCGAGGAGAAGTGTGTGAGGGAGCGCTGCGTTGGTTGGGCTTTTATGGTGGTGCGCGAGCGCCCGAGGCGATGAGACAGCCTTTGCACGTGACAGGCTTGTGGAGGCAGCTCCTGCTGACCGCCCACCGCTGCCAAGTAATGAAGTGTAGGTTGGTTTTGCTTCCCGCAACGCTGCCTTTTCATTTCCTGCTCTTTCGGAGGTGCCCATTATGCCGCAGCGGTGCCTTTCAAGGGAGCCTCTTAAGGCGGGCGGATTTTGGTGGTAGGCCCGGGCAGACGGGGGACATTGCCAAAGCATAGGAGAGGCCGTGCGTCAGCAGTGAGGTCATGGCGTGCCACTTGTGTGGTGTGGTTTGGGGCTGCGTTGCGAGGAGGGCCCCCGTGTTGTGTTGTGTCGCAGCAGGGAGCGTGATGTGGCATTGCGACGAGTGTTGGACGTGCAGCTCTGCCCCTTGGATCATGTTGCCTGCCTTGCAGTGGCCTCGCGCAAGTTCTCTTTAGCCCTCGCTTTTGTGTTGAGGTCGTGTGTGCTGGTGGGTGTCCGAGTGTGTTGCGTGCAAGGTGTCAGCTGTGCGAAAGGAGACCGCGAGTTTTGTCTTCTGGGGTGGCATGCCCAAGCGTGAGGATGGACTGGAAGGAGCGGAGGAAGGGTGTTGGGAAGAGCAGGCGTTTGTCCTCGCTAGCCCTGGTTTGGAGTTAGGAAGGCGAAGCGTGTGCTTCTGCCGAGACGGCAGTGCTGTGTGGGGTGTTGAATGGGTCTGTAGTGCGCCTGGCCCTAGGGCTGTGCAAGTGCAGGTGTGCGTGGGGCATGGGGCTGCAGAGAGCTTTGTGGCCGTGTCAGCATGGGGCATGTCTGGTGGAGGTGCAGGGCTGCCCCAGGTGGGCTCCACTGAGTGCTTTGCAGGCTTGTTGTGCCAGGCAAGCAGTGCTGCTTTGTGGGGAAGCTAAGGCCAGGTGGGAAGGGGGCGGGGCCACGTGTTTCAGTATGGCTGGGTGAGGGAGTCCGTGTGAGGCAAGAGGCATGCGTGCGCAATGGGGTAGTGCCCTGGTGGCTGCGAGTGTTTTGGTCGGTGGTGTTAGTGGAGGTGAGGGCAGGTGTTCTCTTGTGTTGGAAGGGGTCTTGGAAGAGTTGTTGCCATGTGAGCTGCAGGGTTTGTGCTGTCATCCATGGTGCCCAGTTGCGTGCGTGAGCCTGGTGGTGCCTGTGGGTGCACAGTCTCGTGCCAGACGCGTGTTACTGGTGCGTGGAGTGTTTCTTAGTGAGGGTCTTGCAGAAGGCTGGCGTGGCCTTGGGTGGAGGGCGGCAAGCGCCAGGCTGTGTGTGTTTGTGCAGGATGGGTCCCTGAGGAGAGCTTGCTGGGTGTGCGTAGAAGGACAGAAGGAGAGGCTGTTTGAGGTTGGAAGGGAGCTGTAGAGATCCTGTAGCACAAGGGCCGTGTTGAAGCAGGGTCACATGGGGTGGCAGCCCAGGACGCAGTGGCGACGGCTTTTGCGTCTGGATGCACAAGGATGGGGACTGCACAAGATGTCTGGGCAGGCAGTGCCAGGACTGTGGAGTGTTTTGCCTGGGTGCAGAGGGCACATGGTTTGTGTGAGTTTGTGCCCATTGCGTCCTGGCCCATTTGTGGGCCCCAGTGAGAAGAGTCTGGCGCCGTGGCCTTTGCAGCCCCCGAGGTACTTCCTTAGGAAAGTACAGCACCCCGAGGTGGTACTTTAGGGAAACTGGGAAGCCACAAGTCCTTGGGCCCTGATAGGAGGCAGGCACGATTTCTGAGGGCTAGAGCGGATGTTCTTCCTAGGCCCCTCTCCATCCTCTTTGAAAGGTCGTGGAGAACAGGAGAGATGCCTGAGGCCTGGGAGAAAGCCAGTGTCCCTGGCGTCTTGAGAAGGAGCCCGAGGGAGGATGCCGGAAACGTCAGTCCAGTCAGCATGCCCTCCATGCCTGGACAGGTGATGGGAGAGCTCCTGCTGGAGGAAAAGAAGGTGCTCAGGAGTAGTCCGCCTGGATTCCCCAAGGGGCGGTCAGGCTCAAGCAATCGGATAGCCTTGTGTGATGGAGTGAGTGGCTGGGAAGGTGAGGGGAGAGCAGGGGGTGTTGTCTGCCTTGACTTGAGCAAGGCTTTTGACACTGTCTCCCCTAACATGCTCCTAGGCAAGCTCAAGAAGTGTGGGTTAGATGAGCGGACAGTGAGGTGTGCTGAGAAGCGAGTGTCTGAAAGGCAGAGCACGGAGGGTTGTGCTCTGTGGTGCCAAGTCTGGTTTCTAGTTGGAGGCCTGTAGCTAGCGGTGTGGCCCAAGGTTGCGTGCTGGGCTCGGTCTTGTTGAAGGTCTTGCTCAGTGACGTGGATGAAGGGACAGAGTGTCTGCTCAGCCAGTTTGCTGAAGATCCCAAAGTGGGAGGAGAGGCTGATGGAGCTGAAGGCTGTGCTGCCCTTCAGAGAGGCCTGGACAGGCTGGAGAGTTGTCTGGAGAGGTTCAACAAGGGCAAGCGCGAGGTGCTGCACGTAGGGAGGAATAAGGCCCTGCCGCAGTACAGGCTGGGGGCTGAGGTGCTGGAAAGGAGCACCGTGGTGAAGGAGCTGGGAGTTCTCGCGTAGAAGAAATTACCTGTGTGTCAGCAATGTGCCCGTGTGGCGGAGAAGGCCGATGGTCTGCTGGGGTGCATTGGGAAGAGTGTTGCGAGTGGGTGAAGGCAGGTGATGCTGCCCCTCTCCTCAGCCGTGGTGAGGCCCCATCAGGAGTCGAGTGTGCAATTCCGGGCTGCCCAGTGCAAGAGAGACGTGGAGCTAGTGGAGAGAGCACAGCAAAGGGCTAGGGAGATGCGCTGGAGGCCTGTAGCGTGTCTCTTCTGAGGAGAGTCTGCGAGAGCTGGTCCTGTTTAGCCTGGAGCAGAGCGGACTGAGAGGGGATCTTTTCAATGCGTCTAAGTATCTGAAGGGAGGGTGTCAAGGGGATGTGGCCGGACTGTTTCCAGTGGTGCATAGCGACAGGAGAAGAGGGAACGGGCACAAAGCGAAACAGAGGAAGTTGCCCCTGAATGTAAGGAAGCAGTTCTTTGCTGTGTGAGTGCCAGAGGTGTGGAAGAGGTTGCCCAGAGAGGCTGTGGAGTCATCTTCTCTGGAGAGACTGAGAACGGGCCTGGACACAATCGTGTGCAAGGTGCTCTAGATGCCGCTGCTTGAGCAGGGGAGTTGGACTAGATACTCTGCAGAGGTCCCTTCCAACTCCAGCCATTCTGTGACGCTGTGGCCTGCCGAGCTGCGTCCTGAGTCTTCTCTTCAGGCGGCTAAAGAGTGGCCGCTCTCTCAGCCTTTCATGAGTTGGTGGCCCGGCGAACGCTCTTGGTGGCCATCAGTCTTTGGAAGGGTTTGCTCCCGGGCTGTTGGCACCGCAAGTGTGTGTGCAGTGTGTGTGGAAGGCCGTAAGGGTGGTGGAGAAGGCTTACTGTGGAGCCAGCGGAGGCGTGCAGCTGCCTGGAGGTTTGGTAAGTGTAGGCATACCAGGAAGATGGCCGGGCTGGAGGTGTTCAGTTTGGGGCAGGAAGCTGAGCCATGCATGTCGGTTGCCGTGTGCTCTGGAGTGGAGGCCCGTGGGGCAATAATGGTGCCGTGCAGAGTTGGGGAAAGTAGGAGCGTTTCCTGCTTCCTTGTTTGTTTGTTTTGTGCAGGGTCCCACTTGTGCTTGGTCTGCGTGTGAGTGTTTGTTGGGAGGGCGAGCAAGTGGTGGTGAGGAGGAGAGCTGTTGCAGTGTGTAGAGGCATGGTGGAGTTGGAAGAGAGGTGTGGGCAGAGGGGCGTTAGTGTGTGGCAGGCCTTGTTTGGTCAAAGGAGGGTGTTGTGTGGTGTGCTGTTCAGGAATGCGCAGCTGGAGATGGTTACTGGTGATTTTTCTCTTGGGCGAGGTGTTGAGGGTCGGGGCTGGCGTGTGGTGCGCGCTGGCAGGCTGTGTGCGCCCATGGGTGTGTTTGTGCTGGGACCGGCTTGGTGTGGCCATCTGGAAGGAGGCAGTGCCCAGCACGACCCCCCCTTCTCTGCCATGCACCGAGGCACCTCGCTGGCCTCCCGAGCCCTCTGTTTGTGTGTGGAGAGGCTGGGAGTCTTGTGCGAAGAAAGGAAGAGTCAACGCCTCCTTCTGAGATGCACCAGATCTTTAATGATGGGAAAGAGGGAGAGGAAGGAAGGGAAAGTGGCAGAGAGGTGGTCTCTGCTGGGAGTAGGAGGAGCAATAGTGTGGCATCACTGCGTACAGTGGCTGTTTGGCCAGCAGAGAGGTCTTCATGGCCTGCGTTGTCCGAAGCTCTTTGGAGGTCGCTGGTCGTCTTTGCGTTGTGAGCCTGTGCATTTTCAGGACAGCTGTGGAAGCAGGAGAAGGGTGGATGCCGCGAAGGAAGTGGGAGAAGCGCAGGAGATGCATTGTAGCTGTTTGCAAGAGGTCAGGCTGGCGGCTTTGGCGGCTGCCTGGCTTCATCCCTTGCTGGAGAGGCAGCGGGGTGGTGTTTGAGCCCCTGTGCAGCTTGTGTGCCGGAGGTGTGTGCTCGGTGGGTCAGGCGTCTTGCAGGTGTTGTTGGTTGCTGTCAGGGCCCATGAGGAGGGGCCTTAGCAGGGGTTGCAGTTCCTGCCGCGGGGGAAGCAGCTGAGGTCTCCTAAGCGGAAGTTGCCGGAGCAGATAGGGATTCCCTGCGCGGCAAGGAGTTCACCGAGGGCAGCTGAGGAGGAGGATCCGATGGCGGTGTTCTGGGAGATGGTGCTGAGGACGGGTCCGGGCAGGGTGACAAGCAGGGTTGGAGGCTGGATGACGAGGTGGGAGTCCTGGCCCTGCCTGACACAGGGCTCGTTGCAGCTGTTAGCCAGCGGGTTGGGTCCGCAGCCTCCGCAGAGGTCGTAGCAGGCCATGTGTGTGTTGTGTGTGGTCCCTGGAAGGGGGAGCGGGTGGTGAGAAAGCGTGAGGAGCTGTGTGTGAGGAGGCCAAGGGAGTGGGGGTGGCGTGTGGTCGGAGTGCAGGGATCAGATGCATTGTGCGGCGTAAGGGGTGCTGCGTGTGTGTGCAGCGGGTGCCCGTAGAGAAGGTGGAGGTTTGTGTGTTTGTTGTTTGGGTGAGGTGGTGGAGGGGCTGTGGGCAGTAGGGCTCCGGCTCATCTGCTGTCCTTGGGTGCGGTGAGAGGTGGAGCCGGGAGGTGTGTGCGGAGCAAGAGGGCGTCAAAGAGGAAGGAGGCAGTGAGGGAGCTGGAGTGTCAGAGGCAGAGGGCATCTGCTGGGCGAGCGCGTAGGCCACGAGCCCTGTGAGGGAAAGGGCAGGCTCTCTCGCGGGGAGGCGTTGCGTGAGAGGGGTCGAGCGATGGAGAGGAGGGCAGTTGGAGGGAGTATATGCCGGAGAGTGTGTGTGAGGGGAGAAAGGAGCTGGTGGAAGAAGGGCCGGAGGCTGGGACTCACCTTGTTCGCAGAAGAGGAGGAGAAGGTGCGAGGAGAAGTGTGTGAGGGAGCGCTGCGTTGGTTGGGCTTTTATGGTGGTGCGCGAGCGCCCGAGGCGATGAGACAGCCTTTGCACGTGACAGGCTTGTGGAGGCAGCTCCTGCTGACCGCCCACCGCTGCCAAGTAATGAAGTGTAGGTTGGTTTTGCTTCCCACAACGCTGCCTTTTCATTTCCTGCTCTTTCGGAGGTGCCCATTATGCCGCAGCGGTGCCTTTCAAGGGAGCCTCTTAAGGCGGGCGGATTTTGGTGGTAGGCCCGGGCAGACGGGGGACATTGCCAAAGCATAGGAGAGGCCGTGCGTCAGCAGTGAGGTCATGGCGTGCCACTTGTGTGGTGTGGTTTGGGGCTGCGTTGCGAGGAGGGCCCCCGTGTTGTGTTGTGTCGCAGCAGGGAGCGTGATGTGGCATTGCGACGAGTGTTGGACGTGCAGCTCTGCCCCTTGGATCATGTTGCCTGCCTTGCAGTGGCCTCGCGCAAGTTCTCTTTAGCCCTCGCTTTTGTGTTGAGGTCGTGTGTGCTGGTGGGTGTCCGAGTGTGTTGCGTGCAAGGTGTCAGCTGTGCGAAAGGAGACCGCGAGTTTTGTCTTCTGGGGTGGCATGCCCAAGCGTGAGGATGGACTGGAAGGAGCGGAGGAAGGGTGTTGGGAAGAGCAGGCGTTTGTCCTCGCTAGCCCTGGTTTGGAGTTAGGAAGGCGAAGCGTGTGCTTCTGCCGAGACGGCAGTGCTGTGTGGGGTGTTGAATGGGTCTGTAGTGCGCCTGGCCCTAGGGCTGTGCAAGTGCAGGTGTGCGTGGGGCATGGGGCTGCAGAGAGCTTTGTGGCCGTGTCAGCATGGGGCATGTCTGGTGGAGGTGCAGGGCTGCCCCAGGTGGGCTCCGCTGAGTGCTTTGCAGGCTTGTTGTGCCAGGCAAGCAGTGCTGCTTTGTGGGGAAGCTAAGGCCAGGTGGGAAGGGGGCGGGGCCACGTGTTTCAGTATGGCTGGGTGAGGGAGTCCGTGTGAGGCAAGAGGCATGCGTGCGCAATGGGGTAGTGCCCTGGTGGCTGCGAGTGTTTTGGTCGGTGGTGTTAGTGGAGGTGAGGGCAGGTGTTCTCTTGTGTTGGAAGGGGTCTTGGAAGAGTTGTTGCCATGTGAGCTGCAGGGTTTGTGCTGTCATCCATGGTGCCCAGTTGCGTGCGTGAGCCTGGTGGTGCCTGTGGGTGCACAGTCTCGTGCCAGACGCGTGTTACTGGTGCGTGGAGTGTTTCTTAGTGAGGGTCTTGCAGAAGGCTGGCGTGGCCTTGGGTGGAGGGCGGCAAGCGCCAGGCTGTGTGTGTTTGTGCAGGATGGGTCCCTGAGGAGAGCTTGCTGGGTGTGCGTAGAAGGACAGAAGGAGAGGCTGTTTGAGGTTGGAAGGGAGCTGTAGAGATCCTGTAGCGCAAGGGCCGTGTTGAAGCAGGGTCACATGGGGTGGCAGCCCAGGACGCAGTGGCGACGGCTTTTGCGTCTGGATGCGCAAGGATGGGGACTGCACAAGATGTCTGGGCAGGCAGTGCCAGGACTGTGGAGTGTTTTGCCTGGGTGCAGAGGGCACATGGTTTGTGTGAGTTTGTGCCCATTGCGTCCTGGCCCATTTGTGGGCCCCAGTGAGAAGAGTCTGGCGCCGTGGCCTTTGCAGCCCCCGAGGTACTTCCTTAGGAAAGTACAGCACCCCGAGGTTGTACTTTAGGGAAACTGGGAAGCCACAAGTCCTTGGGCCCTGATAGGAGGCAGGCACGATTTCTGAGGGCTAGAGCGGATGTTCTTCCTAGGCCCCTCTCCATCCTCTTTGAAAGGTCGTGGAGAACAGGAGAGGTGCCTGAGGCCTGGGAGAAAGCCAGTGTCCCTGGCGTCTTGAGAAGGAGCCCGAGGGAGGATGCCGGAAACGTCAGTCCAGTCAGCATGCCCTCCATGCCTGGACAGGTGATGGGAGAGCTCCTGCTGGAGGAAAAGAAGGTGCTCAGGAGTAGTCCGCCTGGATTCCCCAAGGGGCGGTCAGGCTCAAGCAATCGGATAGCCTTGTGTGATGGAGTGAGTGGCTGGGAAGGTGAGGGGAGAGCAGGGGGTGTTGTCTGCCTTGACTTGAGCAAGGCTTTTGACACTGTCTCCCCTAACATGCTCCTAGGCAAGCTCAAGAAGTGTGGGTTAGATGAGCAGACAGTGAGGTGTCCTGAGAAGCGAGTGTCTGAAAGGCAGAGCACGGAGGGTTGTGCTCTGTGGTGCCAAGTCTGGTTTCTAGTTGGAGGCCTGTAGCTAGCGGTGTGGCCCAAGGTTGCGTGCTGGGCTCGGTCTTGTTGAAGGTCTTGCTCAGTGACGTGGATGAAGGGACAGAGTGTCTGCTCAGCCAGTTTGCTGAAGATCCCAAAGTGGGAGGAGAGGCTGATGGAGCTGAAGGCTGTGCTGCCCTTCAGAGAGGCCTGGACAGGCTGGAGAGTTGTCTGGAGAGGTTCAACAAGGGCAAGCGCGAGGTGCTGCACGTAGGGAGGAATAAGGCCCTGCCGCAGTACAGGCTGGGGGCTGAGGTGCTGGAAAGGAGCACCGTGGTGAAGGAGCTGGGAGTTCTCGCGTAGAAGAAATTACCCGTGTGTCAGCAATGTGCCCGTGTGGCGGAGAAGGCCGATGGTCTGCTGGGGTGCATTGGGAAGAGTGTTGCGAGGGGGTGAAGGCAGGTGATGCTGCCCCTCTCCTCAGCCGTGGTGAGGCCCCATCAGGAGTCGAGTGTGCAATTCCGGGCTGCCCAGTGCAAGAGAGACGTGGAGCTAGTGGAGAGAGCACAGCAAAGGGCTAGGGAGATGCGCTGGAGGCCTGTAGCATGTCTCTTCTGAGGAGAGTCTGCGAGAGCTGGTCCTGTTTAGCCTGGAGCAGAGCGGACTGAGAGGGGATCTTTTCAATGCGTCTAAGTATCTGAAGGGAGGGTGTCAAGGGGATGTGGCCGGACTGTTTCCAGTGGTGCATAGCGACAGGAGAAGAGGGAACGGGCACAAAGCGAAACAGAGGAAGTTGCCCCTGAATGTAAGGAAGCAGTTCTTTGCTGTGTGAGTGCCAGAGGTGTGGAAGAGGTTGCCCAGAGAGGCTGTGGAGTCATCTTCTCTGGAGAGACTGAGAACGGGCCTGGACACAATCGTGTGCAAGGTGCTCTAGATGCCGCTGCTTGAGCAGGGGAGTTGGACTAGATACTCTGCAGAGGTCCCTTCCAACTCCAGCCATTCTGTGACGCTGTGGCCTGCCGAGCTGCGTCCTGAGTCTTCTCTTCAGGCGGCTAAAGAGTGGCCGCTCTCTCAGCCTTTCATGAGTTGGTGGCCCGGCGAACGCTCTTGGTGGCCATCAGTCTTTGGAAGGGTTTGCTCCCGGGCTGTTGGCACCGCAAGTGTGTGTGCAGTGTGTGTGGAAGGCCGTAAGGGTGGTGGAGAAGGCTTACTGTGGAGCCAGCGGAGGCGTGCAGCTGCCTGGAGGTTTGGTAAGTGTAGGCATACCAGGAAGATGGCCGGGCTGGAGGTGTTCAGTTTGGGGCAGGAAGCTGAGCCATGCATGTCGGTTGCCGTGTGCTCTGGAGTGGAGGCCCGTGGGGCAATAATGGTGCCGTGCAGAGTTGGGGAAAGTAGGAGCGTTTCCTGCTTCCTTGTTTGTTTGTTTTGTGCAGGGTCCCACTTGTGCTTGGTCTGCGTGTGAGTGTTTGTTGGGAGGGCGAGCAAGTGGTGGTGAGGAGGAGAGCTGTTGCAGTGTGTAGAGGCATGGTGGAGTTGGAAGAGAGGTGTGGGCAGAGGGGCGTTAGTGTGTGGCAGGCCTTGTTTGGTCAAAGGAGGGTGTTGTGTGGTGTGCTGTTCAGGAATGCGCAGCTGGAGATGGTTACTGGTGATTTTTCTCTTGGGCGAGGTGTTGAGGGTCGGGGCTGGCGTGTGGTGCGCGCTGGCAGGCTGTGTGCGCCCATGGGTGTGTTTGTGCTGGGACCGGCTTGGTGTGGCCATCTGGAAGGAGGCAGTGCCCAGCACGACCCCCCCTTCTCTGCCATGCACCGAGGCACCTCGCTGGCCTCCCGAGCCCTCTGTTTGTGTGTGGAGAGGCTGGGAGTCTTGTGCGAAGAAAGGAAGAGTCAACGCCTCCTTCTGAGATGCACCAGATCTTTAATGATGGGAAAGAGGGAGAGGAAGGAAGGGAAAGTGGCAGAGAGGTGGTCTCTGCTGGGAGTAGGAGGAGCAATAGTGTGGCATCACTGCGTACAGTGGCTGTTTGGCCAGCAGAGAGGTCTTCATGGCCTGCGTTGTCCGAAGCTCTTTGGAGGTCGCTGGTCGTCTTTGCGTTGTGAGCCTGTGCATTTTCAGGACAGCTGTGGAAGCAGGAGAAGGGTGGATGCCGCGAAGGAAGTGGGAGAAGCGCAGGAGATGCATTGTAGCTGTTTGCAAGAGGTCAGGCTGGCGGCTTTGGCGGCTGCCTGGCTTCATCCCTTGCTGGAGAGGCAGCGGGGTGGTGTTTGAGCCCCTGTGCAGCTTGTGTGCCGGAGGTGTGTGCTCGGTGGGTCAGGCGTCTTGCAGGTATTGTTGGTTGCTGTCAGGGCCCATGAGGAGGGGCCTTAGCAGGGGTTGCAGTTCCTGCCGCGGGGGAAGCAGCTGAGGTCTCCTAAGCGGAAGTTGCCGGAGCAGATAGGGATTCCCTGCGCGGCAAGGAGTTCACCGAGGGCAGCTGAGGAGGAGGATCCGATGGCGGTGTTCTGGGAGATGGTGCTGAGGACGGGTCCGGGCAGGGTGACGAGCAGGGTTGGAGGCTGGATGACGAGGTGGGAGTCCTGGCCCTGCCTGACACAGGGCTCGTCGCAGCTGTTAGCCAGCGGGTTGGGTCCGCAGCCTCCGCAGAGGTCGTAGCAGGCCATGTGTGTGTTGTGTGTGGTCCCTGGAAGGGGGAGCGGGTGGTGAGAAAGCGTGAGGAGCTGTGTGTGAGGAGGCCAAGGGAGTGGGGGTGGCGTGTGGTCGGAGTGCAGGGATCAGATGCATTGTGCGGCGTAAGGGGTGCTGCGTGTGTGTGCAGCGGGTGCCCGTAGAGAAGGTGGAGGTTTGTGTGTTTGTTGTTTGGGTGAGGTGGTGGAGGGGCTGTGGGCAGTAGGGCTCCGGCTCATCTGCTGTCCTTGGGTGCGGTGAGAGGTGGAGCCGGGAGGTGTGTGCGGAGCAAGAGGGCGTCAAAGAGGAAGGAGGCAGTGAGGGAGCTGGAGTGTCAGAGGCAGAGGGCATCTGCTGGGCGAGCGCGTAGGCCACGAGCCCTGTGAGGGAAAGGGCAGGCTCTCTCGCGGGGAGGCGTTGCGTGAGAGGGGTCGAGCGATGGAGAGGAGGGCAGTTGGAGGGAGTATATGCCGGAGAGTGTGTGTGAGGGGAGAAAGGAGCTGGTGGAAGAAGGGCCGGAGGCTGGGACTCACCTTGTTCGCAGAGGAGGAGGAGAAGGTGCGAGGAGAAGTGTGTGAGGGAGCGCTGCGTTGGTTGGGCTTTTATGGTGGTGCGCGAGCGCCCGAGGCGATGAGACAGCCTTTGCACGTGACAGCCTTGTGGAGGCAGCTCCTGCTGACCGCCCACCGCTGCCAAGTAATGAAGTGTAGGTTGGTTTTGCTTCCCGCAACGCTGCCTTTTCATTTCCTGCTCTTTCGGAGGTGCCCATTATGCCGCAGCGGTGCCTTTCAAGGGAGCCTCTTAAGGCGGGCGGATTTTGGTGGTAGGCCCGGGCAGACGGGGGACATTGCCAAAGCATAGGAGAGGCCGTGCGTCAGCAGTGAGGTCATGGCGTGCCACTTGTGTGGTGTGGTTTGGGGCTGCGTTGCGAGGAGGGCCCCCGTGTTGTGTTGTGTCGCAGCAGGGAGCGTGATGTGGCATTGCGACGAGTGTTGGACGTGCAGCTCTGCCCCTTGGATCATGTTGCCTGCCTTGCAGTGGCCTCGCGCAAGTTCTCTTTAGCCCTCGCTTTTGTGTTGAGGTCGTGTGTGCTGGTGGGTGTCCGAGTGTGTTGCGTGCAAGGTGTCAGCTGTGCGAAAGGAGACCGCGAGTTTTGTCTTCTGGGGTGGCATGCCCGAGCGTGAGGATGGACTGGAAGGAGCGGAGGAAGGGTGTTGGGAAGAGCAGGCGTTTGTCCTCGCTAGCCCTGGTTTGGAGTTAGGAAGGCGAAGCGTGTGCTTCTGCCGAGACGGCAGTGCTGTGTGGGGTGTTGAATGGGTCTGTAGTGCGCCTGGCCCTAGGGCTGTGCAAGTGCAGGTGTGCGTGGGGCATGGGGCTGCAGAGAGCTTTGTGGCCGTGTCAGCATGGGGCATGTCTGGTGGAGGTGCAGGGCTGCCCCAGGTGGGCTCCGCTGAGTGCTTTGCAGGCTTGTTGTGCCAGGCAAGCAGTGCTGCTTTGTGGGGAAGCTAAGGCCAGGTGGGAAGGGGGCGGGGCCACGTGTTTCAGTATGGCTGGGTGAGGGAGTCCGTGTGAGGCAAGAGGCATGCGTGCGCAATGGGGTAGTGCCCTGGTGGCTGCGAGTGTTTTGGTCGGTGGTGTTAGTGGAGGTGAGGGCAGGTGTTCTCTTGTGTTGGAAGGGGTCTTGGAAGAGTTGTTGCCATGTGAGCTGCAGGGTTTGTGCTGTCATCCATGGTGCCCAGTTGCCTGCGTGAGCCTGGTGGTGCCTGTGGGTGCACAGTCTCGTGCCAGACGCGTGTTACTGGTGCGTGGAGTGTTTCTTAGTGAGGGTCTTGCAGAAGGCTGGCGTGGCCTTGGGTGGAGGGCGGCAAGCGCCAGGCTGTGTGTGTTTGTGCAGGATGGGTCCCTGAGGAGAGCTTGCTGGGTGTGCGTAGAAGGACAGAAGGAGAGGCTGTTTGAGGTTGGAAGGGAGCTGTAGAGATCCTGTAGCACAAGGGCCGTGTTGAAGCAGGGTCACATGGGGTGGCAGCCCAGGACGCAGTGGCGACGGCTTTTGCGTCTGGATGCGCAAGGATGGGGACTGCACAAGATGTCTGGGCAGGCAGTGCCAGGACTGTGGAGTGTTTTGCCTGGGTGCAGAGGGCACATGGTTTGTGTGAGTTTGTGCCCATTGCGTCCTGGCCCATTTGTGGGCCCCAGTGAGAAGAGTCTGGCGCCGTGGCCTTTGCAGCCCCCGAGGTACTTCCTTAGGAAAGTACAGCACCCCGAGGTGGTACTTTAGGGAAACTGGGAAGCCACAAGTCCTTGGGCCCTGATAGGAGGCAGGCACGATTTCTGAGGGCTAGAGCGGATGTTCTTCCTAGGCCCCTCTCCATCCTCTTTGAAAGGTCGTGGAGAACAGGAGAGGTGCCTGAGGCCTGGGAGAAAGCCAGTGTCCCTGGCGTCTTGAGAAGGAGCCCGAGGGAGGATGCCGGAAACGTCAGTCCAGTCAGCATGCCCTCCATGCCTGGACAGGTGATGGGAGAGCTCCTGCTGGAGGAAAAGAAGGTGCTCAGGAGTAGTCCGCCTGGATTCCCCAAGGGGCGGTCAGGCTCAAGCAATCGGATAGCCTTGTGTGATGGAGTGAGTGGCTGGGAAGGTGAGGGGAGAGCAGGGGGTGTTGTCTGCCTTGACTTGAGCAAGGCTTTTGACACTGTCTCCCCTAACATGCTCCTAGGCAAGCTCAAGAAGTGTGGGTTAGATGAGCGGACAGTGAGGTGTCCTGAGAAGCGAGTGTCTGAAAGGCAGAGCACGGAGGGTTGTGCTCTGTGGTGCCAAGTCTGGTTTCTAGTTGGAGGCCTGTAGCTAGCGGTGTGGCCCAAGGTTGCGTGCTGGGCTCGGTCTTGTTGAAGGTCTTGCTCAGTGACGTGGATGAAGGGACAGAGTGTCTGCTCAGCCAGTTTGCTGAAGATCCCAAAGTGGGAGGAGAGGCTGATGGAGCTGAAGGCTGTGCTGCCCTTCAGAGAGGCCTGGACAGGCTGGAGAGTTGTCTGGAGAGGTTCAACAAGGGCAAGCGCGAGGTGCTGCACGTAGGGAGGAATAAGGCCCTGCCGCAGTACAGGCTGGGGGCTGAGGTGCTGGAAAGGAGCACCGTGGTGAAGGAGCTGGGAGTTCTCGCGTAGAAGAAATTACCTGTGTGTCAGCAATGTGCCCGTGTGGCGGAGAAGGCCGATGGTCTGCTGGGGTGCATTGGGAAGAGTGTTGCGAGTGGGTGAAGGCAGGTGATGCTGCCCCTCTCCTCAGCCGTGGTGAGGCCCCATCAGGAGTCGAGTGTGCAATTCCGGGCTGCCCAGTGCAAGAGAGACGTGGAGCTAGTGGAGAGAGCACAGCAAAGGGCTAGGGAGATGCGCTGGAGGCCTGTAGCGTGTCTCTTCTGAGGAGAGTCTGCGAGAGCTGGTCCTGTTTAGCCTGGAGCAGAGCGGACTGAGAGGGGATCTTTTCAATGCGTCTAAGTATCTGAAGGGAGGGTGTCAAGGGGATGTGGCCGGACTGTTTCCAGTGGTGCATAGCGACAGGAGAAGAGGGAACGGGCACAAAGCGAAACAGAGGAAGTTGCCCCTGAATGTAAGGAAGCAGTTCTTTGCTGTGTGAGTGCCAGAGGTGTGGAAGAGGTTGCCCAGAGAGGCTGTGGAGTCATCTTCTCTGGAGAGACTGAGAACGGGCCTGGACACAATCGTGTGCAAGGTGCTCTAGATGCCGCTGCTTGAGCAGGGGAGTTGGACTAGATACTCTGCAGAGGTCCCTTCCAACTCCAGCCATTCTGTGACGCTGTGGCCTGCCGAGCTGCGTCCTGAGTCTTCTCTTCAGGCGGCTAAAGAGTGGCCGCTCTCTCAGCCTTTCATGAGTTGGTGGCCCGGCGAACGCTCTTGGTGGCCATCAGTCTTTGGAAGGGTTTGCTCCCGGGCTGTTGGCACCGCAAGTGTGTGTGCAGTGTGTGTGGAAGGCCGTAAGGGTGGTGGAGAAGGCTTACTGTGGAGCCAGCGGAGGCGTGCAGCTGCCTGGAGGTTTGGTAAGTGTAGGCATACCAGGAAGATGGCCGGGCTGGAGGTGTTCAGTTTGGGGCAGGAAGCTGAGCCATGCATGTCGGTTGCCGTGTGCTCTGGAGTGGAGGCCCGTGGGGCAATAATGGTGCCGTGCAGAGTTGGGGAAAGTAGGAGCGTTTCCTGCTTCCTTGTTTGTTTGTTTTGTGCAGGGTCCCACTTGTGCTTGGTCTGCGTGTGAGTGTTTGTTGGGAGGGCGAGCAAGTGGTGGTGAGGAGGAGAGCTGTTGCAGTGTGTAGAGGCATGGTGGAGTTGGAAGAGAGGTGTGGGCAGAGGGGCGTTAGTGTGTGGCAGGCCTTGTTTGGTCAAAGGAGGGTGTTGTGTGGTGTGCTGTTCAGGAATGCGCAGCTGGAGATGGTTACTGGTGATTTTTCTCTTGGGCGAGGTGTTGAGGGTCGGGGCTGGCGTGTGGTGCGCGCTGGCAGGCTGTGTGCGCCCATGGGTGTGTTTGTGCTGGGACCGGCTTGGTGTGGCCATCTGGAAGGAGGCAGTGCCCAGCACGACCCCCCCTTCTCTGCCATGCACCGAGGCACCTCGCTGGCCTCCCGAGCCCTCTGTTTGTGTGTGGAGAGGCTGGGAGTCTTGTGCAAAGAAAGGAAGAGTCAACGCCTCCTTCTGAGATGCACCAGATCTTTAATGATGGGAAAGAGGGAGAGGAAGGAAGGGAAAGTGGCAGAGAGGTGGTCTCTGCTGGGAGTAGGAGGAGCAATAGTGTGGCATCACTGCGTACAGTGGCTGTTTGGCCAGCAGAGAGGTCTTCATGGCCTGCGTTGTCCGAAGCTCTTTGGAGGTCGCTGGTCGTCTTTGCGTTGTGAGCCTGTGCATTTTCAGGACAGCTGTGGAAGCAGGAGAAGGGTGGATGCCGCGAAGGAAGTGGGAGAAGCGCAGGAGATGCATTGTAGCTGTTTGCAAGAGGTCAGGCTGGCGGCTTTGGCGGCTGCCTGGCTTCATCCCTTGCTGGAGAGGCAGCGGGGTGGTGTTTGAGCCCCTGTGCAGCTTGTGTGCCGGAGGTGTGTGCTCGGTGGGTCAGGCGTCTTGCAGGGTGTTGTTGGTTGCTGTCAGGGCCCATGAGGAGGGGCCTTAGCAGGGGTTGCAGTTCCTGCCGCGGGGGAAGCAGCTGAGGTCTCCTAAGCGGAAGTTGCCGGAGCAGATAGGGATTCCCTGCGCGGCAAGGAGTTCACCGAGGGCAGCTGAGGTGGAGGATCCGATGGCGGTGTTCTGGGAGATGGTGCTGAGGACGGGTCCGGGCAGGGTGACGAGCAGGGTTGGAGGCTGGATGACGAGGTGGGAGTCCTGGCCCTGCCTGACACAGGGCTCGTTGCAGCTGTTAGCCAGCGGGTTGGGTCCGCAGCCTCCGCAGAGGTCGTAGCAGGCCATGTGTGTGTTGTGTGTGGTCCCTGGAAGGGGGAGCGGGTGGTGAGAAAGCGTGAGGAGCTGTGTGTGAGGAGGCCAAGGGAGTGGGGGTGGCGTGTGGTCGGAGTGCAGGGATCAGATGCATTGTGCGGCGTAAGGGGTGCTGCGTGTGTGTGCAGCGGGTGCCCGTAGAGAGGGTGGAGGTTTGTGTGTTTGTTGTTTGGGTGAGGTGGTGGAGGGGCTGTGGGCAGTAGGGCTCCGGCTCATCTGCTGTCCTTGGGTGCGGTGAGAGGTGGAGCCGGGAGGTGTGTGCGGAGCAAGAGGGTGTCAAAGAGGAAGGAGGCAGTGAGGGAGCTGGAGTGTCAGAGGCAGAGGGCATCTGCTGGGCGAGCGCGTAGGCCACGAGCCCTGTGAGGGAAAGGGCAGGCTCTCTCGCGGGGAGGCGTTGCGTGAGAGGGGTCAAGCGATGGAGAGGAGGGCAGTTGGAGGGAGTATATGCCGGAGAGTGTGTGTGAGGGGAGAAAGGAGCTGGTGGAAGAAGGGCCAGAGGTTGGGACTCACCTTGTTCGCAGAGGAGGAGGAGAAGGTGCGAGGAGAAGTGTGTGAGGGAGCGCTGCGTTGGTTGGGCTTTTATGGTGGTGCGCGAGCGCCCGAGGCGATGAGACAGCCTTTGCACGTGACAGGCTTGTGGAGGCAGCTCCTGCTGGCCACCCACCGCTGCCAAGTAATGAAGTGTAGGTTGGTTTTGCTTCCCACAACGCTGCCTTTTCATTTCCTGCTCTTTCTGGGGTGCCCATTATGCCGCAGCGGTGCCTTTCAAGGGAGCCTCTTAAGGCGGGCGGATTTTGGTGGTAGGCCCGGGCAGACGGGGGACATTGCCAAAGCATAGGAGAGGCCGTGCGTCAGCAGTGAGGTCATGGCGTGCCACTTGTGTGGTGTGGTTTGGGGCTGCGTTGCGAGGAGGGCCCCCGTGTTGTGTTGTGTCGCAGCAGGGAGCGTGGTGTGGCATTGCGACGAGTGTTGGACGTGCAGCTCTGCCCCTTGGATCATGTTGCCTGCCTTGCAGTGGCCTCGCGCAAGTTCTCTTTAGCCCTCGCCTTTGTGTTGAGGTCGTGTGTGCTGGTGGGTGTCCGAGCGTGTTGCGTGCAAGGTGTCAGCTGTGCGAAAGGAGACCGCGAGTTTTGTCTTCTGGGGTGGCGTGCCCGAGCGTGAGGATGGACTGGAAGGAGCGGAGGAAGGGTGTTGGGAAGAGCAGGCGTTTGTCCTCGCTAGCCCTGGTTTGGAGTTAGGAAGGCGAAGCGTGTGCTTCTGCCGAGACGGCAGTGCTGTGTGGGGTGTTGAATGGGTCTGTAGTGCGCCTGGCCCTAGGGCTGTGCAAGTGCAGGTGTGCGTGGGGCATGGGGCTGCAGAGAGCTTTGTGGCCGTGTCAGCATGGGGCATGTCTGGTGGAGGTGCAGGGCTGCCCCAGGTGGGCTCCGCTGAGTGCTTTGCAGGCTTGTTGTGCCAGGCAAGCAGTGCTGCTTTGTGGGGAAGCTAAGGCCAGGTGGGAAGGGGCGGGGCCACGTGTTTCAGTATGGCTGGGTGAGGGAGTCCGTGTGAGGCAAGAGGCAGGCGTGCGTAATGGGGTAGTGCCCTTGTGGCTGCGAGTGTTTTGGTCGGTGGTGTTAGTGGAGGTGAGGGCAGGTGTTCTCTTGTGTTGGAAGGGGTCTTGGAAGAGTTGTTGCCGTGTGAGCTGCAGGGTTTGTGCTGTCATCCATGGTGCCCAGTTGCGTGCGTGAGCCTGGTGGTGCCTGTTGGCGCACAGTCTCATGCCAGGCGCGTGTTACTGGTGCGTGGAGTGTTTCTTAGTGAGGGTCTTGCAGAAGGCTGGCGTGGCCTTGGGTGGAGGGCGGCAAGCGCCAGGCTGTGTGTGTTTGTGCAGGATGGGTCCCTGAGGAGAGCTTGCTGGGTGTGCGTAGAAGGACAGAAAGAGAGGCTGTTTGAGGTTGGAAGGGAGCTGTAGAGATCCTGTAGCGCAAGGGCCGTGTTGAAGCAGGGTCACATGGGGTGGCAGCCCAGGACGCAGTGGCGACGGCTTTTGCATCTGGATGCGCAAGGATGGGGACTGCACAAGATGTCTGGGCAGGCAGTGCCAGGACTGTGGAGTGTTTTGCCTGGGTGCAGAGGGCACATGGTTTGTGTGAGTTTGTGCCCATTGCGTCCTGGCCCATTTGTGGGCCCCAGTGAGAAGAGTCTGGCGCCGTGGCCTTTGCAGCCCCCGAGGTACTTCCTTAGGAAAGTACAGCACCCCGAGGTGGTACTTTAGGGAAACTGGGTACCCGCAAGTCCTTGGGCCCTGATAGGAGGCAGGCACGATTTCTGAGGGCTAGAGCAGATGTTCTTCCTAGGCCCCTCTCCATCCTCTTTGAAAGGTCGTGGAGAACAGGAGAGGTGCCTGAGGCCTGGGAGAAAGCCAGTGTCCCTGGCGTCTTGAGAAGGAGCCCGAGGGAGGATGCCGGAAACGTCAGTCCAGTCAGCATGCCCTCCATGCCTGGACAGGTGATGGGAGAGCTCCTGCTGGAGGAAAAGAAGGTGCTCAGGAGTAGTCCGCCTGGATTCCCCAAGGGGCGGTCAGGCTCAAGCAATCGGATAGCCTTGTGTGATGGAGTGAGTGGCTGGGAAGGTGAGGGGAGAGCAGGGGGTGTTGTCTGCCTTGACTTGAGCAAGGCTTTTCACACTGTCTCCCCTAACATGCTCCTAGGCAAGCTCAAGAAGTGTGGGTTAGAAGAGCGGACAGTGAGGTGTGCTGAGAAGCGAGTGTCTGAAAGGCAGAGCGCGGAGGGTTGTGCTCTGTGGTGCCAAGTCTGGTTTCTAGTTGGAGGCCTGTAGCTAGCGGTGTGGCCCAAGGTTGCGTGCTGGGCTCGGTCTTGTTGAAGGTCTTGCTCAGTGACGTGGATGAAGGGACAGAGTGTCTGCTCAGCCAGTTTGCTGAAGATCCCAAAGTGGGAGGAGAGGCTGATGGAGCTGAAGGCTGTGCTGCCCTTCAGAGAGGCCTGGACAGGCTGGAGAGTTGTCTGGAGAGGTTCAACAAGGGCAAGCGCGAGGTGCTGCACGTAGGGAGGAATAAGGCCCTGCCGCAGTACAGGCTGGGGGCTGAGGTGCTGGAAAGGAGCACCGTGGTGAAGGAGCTGGGAGTTCTCGCATAGAAGAAATTACCTGTGTGTCAGCAATGTGCCCGTGTGGCGGAGATGTGGCGGATGGTCTGCTGGGGTGCATTGGGAAGAGTGTTGCGAGGGGGTGAAGGCAGGTGATGCTGCCCCTCTCCTCAGCCGTGGTGAGGCCCCATCAGGAGTCGAGTGTGCAATTCCGGGCTGCCCAGTGCAAGAGAGACGTGGAGCTAGTGGAGAGAGCACAGCAAAGGGCTAGGGAGATGCGCTGGAGGCCTGTAGCATGTCTCTTCTGAGGAGAGTCTGCGAGAGCTGGTCCTGTTTAGCCTGGAGCAGAGCGGACTGAGAGGGGATCTTTTCAATGCGTCTAAGTATCTGAAGGGAGGGTGTCAAGGGGATGTGGCCGGACTGTTTCCAGTGGTGCATAGCGACAGGAGAAGAGGGAACGGGCACAAAGCGAAACAGAGGAAGTTGCCCCTGAATGTAAGGAAGCAGTTCTTTGCTGTGCGAGTGCCAGAGGCGTGGAAGAGGTTGCCCAGAGAGGCTGTGGAGTCATCTTCTCTGGAGAGACTGAGAACGGGCCTGGACACAATCGTGTGCAAGGTGCTCTAGATGCCGCTGCTTGAGCAGGGGAGTTGGACTAGATACTCTGCAGAGGTCCCTTCCAACTCCAGCCATTCTGTGACGCTGTGGCCTGCCGAGCTGCGTCCTGAGTCTTCTCTTCAGGCGGCTAAAGAGTGGCCGCTCTCTCAGCCTTTCATGAGTTGGTGGCCCGGCGAATGCTCTTGGTGGCCATCAGTCTTTGGAAGGGTTTGCTCCCGGGCTGTTGGCACCGCAAGTGTGTGTGCAGTGTGTGTAGGAGGCCTTAAGTGTGGTGGAGAAGGCTTACTGTGGAGCCAGCGGAGGCGTGCAGCTGCCTGGAGGTTTGGTAAGTGTAGGCATACCAGGAAGATGGCCGGGCTGGAGGTGTTCAGTTTGGGGCAGAAAGCTGAGCCATGCATGTCGGTTGCCGTGTGCTCTGGAGTGGAGGCCCGTGGGGCAATAATGGTGCCGTGCAGAGTTGGGGAAAGTAGGAGCGTTTCCTGCTTCCTTGTTTGTTTGTTTTGTGCAGGGTCCCACTTGTGCTTGGTCTGCGTGTGAGTGTTTGTTGGGAGGGCGAGCAAGTGGTGGTGAGGAGGAGAGCTGTTGCAGTGTGTAGAGGCATGGTGGAGTTGGAAGAGAGGTGTGGGCAGAGGGGCGTTAGTGTGTGGCAGGCCTTGTTTGGTCAAAGGAGGGTGTTGTGTGGTGTGCTGTTCAGGAATGCGCAGCTGGAGATGGTTACTGGTGATTTTTCTCTTGGGCGAGGTGTTGAGGGTCGGGGCTGGCGTGTGGTGCGCGCTGGCAGGCTGTGTGCGCCCATGGGTGTGTTTGTGCTGGGACCGGCTTGGTGTGGCCATCTGGAAGGAGGCAGTGCCCAGCACGACCCCCCCTTCTCTGCCATGCACCGAGGCACCTCGCTGGCCTCCCGAGCCCTCTGTTTGTGTGTGGAGAGGCTGGGAGTCTTGTGCAAAGAAAGGAAGAGTCAACGCCTCCTTCTGAGATGCACCAGATCTTTAATGATGGGAAAGAGGGAGAGGAAGGAAGGGAAAGTGGCAGAGAGGTGGTCTCTGCTGGGAGTAGGAGGAGCAATAGTGTGGCATCACTGCGTACAGTGGCTGTTTGGCCAGCAGAGAGGTCTTCATGGCCTGCGTTGTCCGAAGCTCTTTGGAGGTCGCTGGTCGTCTTTGCGTTGTGAGCCTGTGCATTTTCAGGACAGCTGTGGAAGCAGGAGAAGGGTGGATGCCGCGAAGGAAGTGGGAGAAGCGCAGGAGATGCATTGTAGCTGTTTGCAAGAGGTCAGGCTGGCGGCTTTGGCGGCTGCCTGGCTTCATCCCTTGCTGGAGAGGCAGCGGGGTGGTGTTTGAGCCCCTGTGCAGCTTGTGTGCCGGAGGTGTGTGCTCGGTGGGTCAGGCGTCTTGCAGGGTGTTGTTGGTTGCTGTCAGGGCCCATGAGGAGGGGCCTTAGCAGGGGTTGCAGTTCCTGCCGCGGGGGAAGCAGCTGAGGTCTCCTAAGCGGAAGTTGCCGGAGCAGATAGGGATTCCCTGCGCGGCAAGGAGTTCACCGAGGGCAGCTGAGGTGGAGGATCCGATGGCGGTGTTCTGGGAGATGGTGCTGAGGACGGGTCCGGGCAGGGTGACGAGCAGGGTTGGAGGCTGGATGACGAGGTGGGAGTCCTGGCCCTGCCTGACACAGGGCTCGTTGCAGCTGTTAGCCAGCGGGTTGGGTCCGCAGCCTCCGCAGAGGTCGTAGCAGGCCATGTGTGTGTTGTGTGTGGTCCCTGGAAGGGGGAGCGGGTGGTGAGAAAGCGTGAGGAGCTGTGTGTGAGGAGGCCAAGGGAGTGGGGGTGGCGTGTGGTCGGAGTGCAGGGATCAGATGCATTGTGCGGCGTAAGGGGTGCTGCGTGTGTGTGCAGCGGGTGCCCGTAGAGAGGGTGGAGGTTTGTGTGTTTGTTGTTTGGGTGAGGTGGTGGAGGGGCTGTGGGCAGTAGGGCTCCGGCTCATCTGCTGTCCTTGGGTGCGGTGAGAGGTGGAGCCGGGAGGTGTGTGCGGAGCAAGAGGGTGTCAAAGAGGAAGGAGGCAGTGAGGGAGCTGGAGTGTCAGAGGCAGAGGGCATCTGCTGGGCGAGCGCGTAGGCCACGAGCCCTGTGAGGGAAAGGGCAGGCTCTCTCGCGGGGAGGCGTTGCGTGAGAGGGGTCAAGCGATGGAGAGGAGGGCAGTTGGAGGGAGTATATGCCGGAGAGTGTGTGTGAGGGGAGAAAGGAGCTGGTGGAAGAAGGGCCAGAGGTTGGGACTCACCTTGTTCGCAGAGGAGGAGGAGAAGGTGCGAGGAGAAGTGTGTGAGGGAGCGCTGCGTTGGTTGGGCTTTTATGGTGGTGCGCGAGCGCCCGAGGCGATGAGACAGCCTTTGCACGTGACAGGCTTGTGGAGGCAGCTCCTGCTGGCCACCCACCGCTGCCAAGTAATGAAGTGTAGGTTGGTTTTGCTTCCCACAACGCTGCCTTTTCATTTCCTGCTCTTTCTGGGGTGCCCATTATGCCGCAGCGGTGCCTTTCAAGGGAGCCTCTTAAGGCGGGCGGATTTTGGTGGTAGGCCCGGGCAGACGGGGGACATTGCCAAAGCATAGGAGAGGCCGTGCGTCAGCAGTGAGGTCATGGCGTGCCACTTGTGTGGTGTGGTTTGGGGCTGCGTTGCGAGGAGGGCCCCCGTGTTGTGTTGTGTCGCAGCAGGGAGCGTGGTGTGGCATTGCGACGAGTGTTGGACGTGCAGCTCTGCCCCTTGGATCATGTTGCCTGCCTTGCAGTGGCCTCGCGCAAGTTCTCTTTAGCCCTCGCCTTTGTGTTGAGGTCGTGTGTGCTGGTGGGTGTCCGAGCGTGTTGCGTGCAAGGTGTCAGCTGTGCGAAAGGAGACCGCGAGTTTTGTCTTCTGGGGTGGCGTGCCCGAGCGTGAGGATGGACTGGAAGGAGCGGAGGAAGGGTGTTGGGAAGAGCAGGCGTTTGTCCTCGCTAGCCCTGGTTTGGAGTTAGGAAGGCGAAGCGTGTGCTTCTGCCGAGACGGCAGTGCTGTGTGGGGTGTTGAATGGGTCTGTAGTGCGCCTGGCCCTAGGGCTGTGCAAGTGCAGGTGTGCGTGGGGCATGGGGCTGCAGAGAGCTTTGTGGCCGTGTCAGCATGGGGCATGTCTGGTGGAGGTGCAGGGCTGCCCCAGGTGGGCTCCGCTGAGTGCTTTGCAGGCTTGTTGTGCCAGGCAAGCAGTGCTGCTTTGTGGGGAAGCTAAGGCCAGGTGGGAAGGGGCGGGGCCACGTGTTTCAGTATGGCTGGGTGAGGGAGTCCGTGTGAGGCAAGAGGCAGGCGTGCGTAATGGGGTAGTGCCCTTGTGGCTGCGAGTGTTTTGGTCGGTGGTGTTAGTGGAGGTGAGGGCAGGTGTTCTCTTGTGTTGGAAGGGGTCTTGGAAGAGTTGTTGCCGTGTGAGCTGCAGGGTTTGTGCTGTCATCCATGGTGCCCAGTTGCGTGCGTGAGCCTGGTGGTGCCTGTTGGCGCACAGTCTCATGCCAGGCGCGTGTTACTGGTGCGTGGAGTGTTTCTTAGTGAGGGTCTTGCAGAAGGCTGGCGTGGCCTTGGGTGGAGGGCGGCAAGCGCCAGGCTGTGTGTGTTTGTGCAGGATGGGTCCCTGAGGAGAGCTTGCTGGGTGTGCGTAGAAGGACAGAAAGAGAGGCTGTTTGAGGTTGGAAGGGAGCTGTAGAGATCCTGTAGCGCAAGGGCCGTGTTGAAGCAGGGTCACATGGGGTGGCAGCCCAGGACGCAGTGGCGACGGCTTTTGCATCTGGATGCGCAAGGATGGGGACTGCACAAGATGTCTGGGCAGGCAGTGCCAGGACTGTGGAGTGTTTTGCCTGGGTGCAGAGGGCACATGGTTTGTGTGAGTTTGTGCCCATTGCGTCCTGGCCCATTTGTGGGCCCCAGTGAGAAGAGTCTGGCGCCGTGGCCTTTGCAGCCCCCGAGGTACTTCCTTAGGAAAGTACAGCACCCCGAGGTGGTACTTTAGGGAAACTGGGTACCCGCAAGTCCTTGGGCCCTGATAGGAGGCAGGCACGATTTCTGAGGGCTAGAGCAGATGTTCTTCCTAGGCCCCTCTCCATCCTCTTTGAAAGGTCGTGGAGAACAGGAGAGGTGCCTGAGGCCTGGGAGAAAGCCAGTGTCCCTGGCGTCTTGAGAAGGAGCCCGAGGGAGGATGCCGGAAACGTCAGTCCAGTCAGCATGCCCTCCATGCCTGGACAGGTGATGGGAGAGCTCCTGCTGGAGGAAAAGAAGGTGCTCAGGAGTAGTCCGCCTGGATTCCCCAAGGGGCGGTCAGGCTCAAGCAATCGGATAGCCTTGTGTGATGGAGTGAGTGGCTGGGAAGGTGAGGGGAGAGCAGGGGGTGTTGTCTGCCTTGACTTGAGCAAGGCTTTTCACACTGTCTCCCCTAACATGCTCCTAGGCAAGCTCAAGAAGTGTGGGTTAGAAGAGCGGACAGTGAGGTGTGCTGAGAAGCGAGTGTCTGAAAGGCAGAGCGCGGAGGGTTGTGCTCTGTGGTGCCAAGTCTGGTTTCTAGTTGGAGGCCTGTAGCTAGCGGTGTGGCCCAAGGTTGCGTGCTGGGCTCGGTCTTGTTGAAGGTCTTGCTCAGTGACGTGGATGAAGGGACAGAGTGTCTGCTCAGCCAGTTTGCTGAAGATCCCAAAGTGGGAGGAGAGGCTGATGGAGCTGAAGGCTGTGCTGCCCTTCAGAGAGGCCTGGACAGGCTGGAGAGTTGTCTGGAGAGGTTCAACAAGGGCAAGCGCGAGGTGCTGCACGTAGGGAGGAATAAGGCCCTGCCGCAGTACAGGCTGGGGGCTGAGGTGCTGGAAAGGAGCACCGTGGTGAAGGAGCTGGGAGTTCTCGCATAGAAGAAATTACCTGTGTGTCAGCAATGTGCCCGTGTGGCGGAGATGTGGCGGATGGTCTGCTGGGGTGCATTGGGAAGAGTGTTGCGAGGGGGTGAAGGCAGGTGATGCTGCCCCTCTCCTCAGCCGTGGTGAGGCCCCATCAGGAGTCGAGTGTGCAATTCCGGGCTGCCCAGTGCAAGAGAGACGTGGAGCTAGTGGAGAGAGCACAGCAAAGGGCTAGGGAGATGCGCTGGAGGCCTGTAGCATGTCTCTTCTGAGGAGAGTCTGCGAGAGCTGGTCCTGTTTAGCCTGGAGCAGAGCGGACTGAGAGGGGATCTTTTCAATGCGTCTAAGTATCTGAAGGGAGGGTGTCAAGGGGATGTGGCCGGACTGTTTCCAGTGGTGCATAGCGACAGGAGAAGAGGGAACGGGCACAAAGCGAAACAGAGGAAGTTGCCCCTGAATGTAAGGAAGCAGTTCTTTGCTGTGCGAGTGCCAGAGGCGTGGAAGAGGTTGCCCAGAGAGGCTGTGGAGTCATCTTCTCTGGAGAGACTGAGAACGGGCCTGGACACAATCGTGTGCAAGGTGCTCTAGATGCCGCTGCTTGAGCAGGGGAGTTGGACTAGATACTCTGCAGAGGTCCCTTCCAACTCCAGCCATTCTGTGACGCTGTGGCCTGCCGAGCTGCGTCCTGAGTCTTCTCTTCAGGCGGCTAAAGAGTGGCCGCTCTCTCAGCCTTTCATGAGTTGGTGGCCCGGCGAATGCTCTTGGTGGCCATCAGTCTTTGGAAGGGTTTGCTCCCGGGCTGTTGGCACCGCAAGTGTGTGTGCAGTGTGTGTAGGAGGCCTTAAGTGTGGTGGAGAAGGCTTACTGTGGAGCCAGCGGAGGCGTGCAGCTGCCTGGAGGTTTGGTAAGTGTAGGCATACCAGGAAGATGGCCGGGCTGGAGGTGTTCAGTTTGGGGCAGAAAGCTGAGCCATGCATGTCGGTTGCCGTGTGCTCTGGAGTGGAGGCCCGTGGGGCAATAATGGTGCCGTGCAGAGTTGGGGAAAGTAGGAGCGTTTCCTGCTTCCTTGTTTGTTTGTTTTGTGCAGGGTCCCACTTGTGCTTGGTCTTGCGTGTGAGTGTTTGTTGGGAGGGCGAGCAAGTGGTGGTGAGGAGGAGAGCTGTTGCAGTGTGTAGAGGCATGGTGGAGTTGGAAGAGAGGTGTGGGCAGAGGGGCGTTAGTGTGTGGCAGACTTTGTTTGGTCAAAGGAGGGTGTTGTGTGGTGTGCTGTTCAGGAATGCGCAGCTGGAGATGGTTACTGGTGATTTTTCTCTTGGGCGAGGTGTTGAGGGTCGGGGCTGGCGTGTGGTGCGCGCTGGCAGGCTGTGTGCACCCATGGGTGTGTTTGTGCTGGGACCGGCTTGGTGTGGCCATCTGGAAGGAGGCAGTGCCCAGCACGACCCCCCCTTCTCTGCCGGGCACCGAGGCACCTCGCTGGCCTCCCGAGCCCTCTGTTTGTGTGTGGAGAGGCTGGGAGTCTTGTGCAAAGAAAGGAAGAGTCAACGCCTCCTTCTGAGATGCACCAGATCTTTAATGATGGGAAAGAGGGAGAGGAAGGAAGGGAAAGTGGCAGAGAGGTGGTCTCTGCTGGGAGTAGGAGGAGCAATAGTGTGGCATCACTGCGTACAGTGGCTGTTTGGCCAGCAGAGAGGTCTTCATGGCCTGCGTTGTCCGAAGCTCTTTGGAGGTCGCTGGTCGTCTTTGCGTTGTGAGCCTGTGCATTTTCAGGACAGCTGTGGAAGCAGGAGAAGGGTGGATGCCGCGAAGGAAGTGGGAGAAGCGCAGGAGATGCATTGTAGCTGTTTGCAAGAGGTCAGGCTGGCGGCTTTGGCGGCTGCCTGGCTTCATCCCTTGCTGGAGAGGCAGCGGGGTGGTGTTTGAGCCCCTGTGCAGCTTGTGTGCCGGAGGTGTGTGCTCGGTGGGTCAGGCGTCTTGCAGGTATTGTTGGTTGCTGTCAGGGCCCATGAGGAGGGGCCTTAGCAGGGGTTGCAGTTCCTGCCGCGGGGGAAGCAGCTGAGGTCTCCTAAGCGGAAGTTGCCGGAGCAGATAGGGATTCCCTGCGCGGCAAGGAGTTCACCGAGGGCAGCTGAGGTGGAGGATCCGATGACGGTGTTCTGGGAGATGGTGCTGAGGACGGGTCCGGGCAGGGTGACGAGCAGGGTTGGAGGCTGGATGATGAGGTGGGAGTCCTGGCCCTGCCTGACACAGGGCTCGTTGCAGCTGTTAGCCAGCGGGTTGGGTCCGCAGCCTCCGCAGAGGTCGTAGCAGGCCATGTGTGTGTTGTGTGTGGTCCCTGGAAGGGGGAGCGGGTGGTGAGAAAGCGTGAGGAGCTGTGTGTGAGGAGGCCAAGGGAGTGGGGGTGGCGTGTGGTCAGAGTGCAGGGATCAGATGCATTGTGCGGCGTAAGGGGTGCTGCGTGTGTGTGCAGCGGGTGCCCGTAGAGAGGGTGGAGGTTTGTGTGTTTGTTGTTTGGGTGAGGTGGTGGAGGGGCTGTGGGCAGTAGGGCTCCGGCTCATCTGCTGTCCTTGGGTGCGGTGAGAGGTGGAGCCGGGAGGTGTGTGCGGAGCAAGAGGGCGTCAAAGAGGAAGGAGGCAGTGAGGGAGCTGGAGTGTCAGAGGCAGAGGGCATCTGCTGGGCGAGCGCGTAGGCCACGAGCCCTGTGAGGGAAAGGGCAGGCTCTCTCGCGGGGAGGCGTTGCGTGAGAGGGGTCGAGCGATGGAGAGGAGGGCGGTTGGACGGAGTATATGCCGGAGAGTGTGTGTGAGGGGAGAAAGGAGCTGGTGGAAGAAGGGCCGGAGGCTGGGACTCACCTTGTTCGCAGAGGAGGAGGAGAAGGTGCGAGGAGAAGTGTGTGAGGGAGCGCTGCGTTGGTTGGGCTTTTATGGTGGTGCGCGAGCGCCCGAGGCGATGAGACAGCCTTTGCACGTGACAGGCTTGTGGAGGCAGCTCCTGCTGACCGCCCACCGCTGCCAAGTAATGAAGTGTAGGTTGGTTTTGCTTCCCGCAACGCTGCCTTTTCATTTCCTGCTCTTTCGGAGGTGCCCATTATGCCGCAGCGGTGGCTTTCAAGGGAGCCTCTTAAGGCGGGCGGATTTTGGTGGTAGGCCCGGGCAGACGGGGGACATTGCCAAAGCATAGGAGAGGCCGTGCGTCAGCAGTGAGGTCATGGCGTGCCACTTGTGTGGTGTGGTTTGGGGCTGCGTTGCGAGGAGGGCCCCCGTGTTGTGTTGTGTCGCAGCAGGGAGCATGATGTGGCATTGCGACGAGTGTTGGACGTGCAGCTCTGCCCCTTGGATCATGTTGCCTGCCTTGCAGTGGCCTCGCGCAAGTTCTCTTTAGCCCTCGCCTTTGTGTTGAGGTCGTGTGTGCTGGTGGGTGTCCGAGCGTGTTGCGTGCAAGGTGTCAGCTGTGCGAAAGGAGACCGCGAGTTTTGTCTTCTGGGGTGGCGTGCCCGAGCGTGAGGATGGACTGGAAGGAGCGGAGGAAGGGTGTTGGGAAGAGCAGGCGTTTGTCCTCGCTAGCCCTGGTTTGGAGTTAGGAAGGCGAAGCGTGTGCTTCTGCCGAGACGGCAGTGCTGTGTGGGGTGTTGAATGGGTCTGTAGTGCGCCTGGCCCTAGGGCTGTGCAAGTGCAGGTGTGCGTGGGGCATGGGGCTGCAGAGAGCTTTGTGGCCGTGTCAGCATGGGGCATGTCTGGTGGAGGTGCAGGGCTGCCCCAGGTGGGCTCCGTTGAGTGCTTTGCAGGCTTGTTGTGCCAGGCAAGCAGTGCTGCTTTGTGGGGAAGCTAAGGCCAGGTGGGAAGGGGGCGGGGCCACGTGTTTCAGTATGGCTGGGTGAGGGAGTCCGTGTGAGGCAAGAGGCATGCGTGCGCAATGGGGTAGTGCCCTTGTGGCTGCGAGTGTTTTGGTCGGTGGTGTTAGTGGAGGTGAGGGCAGGTGTTCTCTTGTGTTGGAAGGGGTCTTGGAAGAGTTGTTGCCGTGTGAGCTGCAGGGTTTGTGCTGGCATCCATGGTGCCCAGTTGCGTGCGTGAGCCTGGTGGTGCCTGTTGGCGCACAGTCTCATGCCAGACGCGTGTTACTGGTGCGTGGAGTGTTTCTTAGTGAGGGTCTTGCAGAAGGCTGGCGTGGCCTTGGGTGGAGGGCTGCAAGCACCAGGCTGTGTGTGTTTGTGCAGGATGGGTCCCTGAGGAGAGCTTGCTGGGTGTGCGTAGAAGGACAGAAGGAGAGGCTGTTTGAGGTTGGAAGGGAGCTGTAGAGATCCTGTAGCGCAAGGGCCGTGTTGAAGCAGGGTCACATGGGGTGGCAGCCCAGGACGCAGTGGCGACGGCTTTTGCATCTGGATGCGCAAGGATGGGGACTGCACAAGATGTCTGGGCAGGCAGTGCCAGGACTGTGGAGTGTTTTGCCTGGGTGCAGAGGGCACATGGTTTGTGTGAGTTTGTGCCCATTGCGTCCTGGCCCATTTGTGGGCCCCAGTGAGAAGAGTCTGGCGCCGTGGCCTTTGCAGCCCCCGAGGTACTTCCTTAGGAAAGTACAGCACCCCGAGGTGGTACTTTAGGGAAACTGGGCAGCCACAGGTCTTGGGCCCTGATAGGAGGCAGGCACGATTTCTGAGGGCTAGAGCAGATGTTCTTCCTAGGCCCCTCTCCATCCTCTTTGAAAGGTCGTGGAGAACAGGAGAGGTGCCTGAGGCCTGGGAGAAAGCCAGTGTCCCTGGCGTCTTGAGAAGGAGCCCGAGGGAGGATGCCGGAAACGTCAGTCCAGTCAGCATGCCCTCCATGCGTGGACAGGTGATGGGAGAGCTCCTGCTGGAGGAAAAGAAGGTGCTCAGGAGTAGTCCGCCTGGATTCCCCAAGGGGCGGTCAGGCTCAAGCAATGGGATAGCCTTGTGTGATGGAGTGAGTGGCTGGGAAGGTGAGGGGAGAGCAGGGGGTGTTGTCTGCCTTGACTTGAGCAAGGCTTTTGACACTGTCTCCCCTAACATGCTCCTAGGCAAGCTCAAGAAGTGTGGGTTAGAAGAGCGGACAGTGAGGTGTGCTGAGAAGCGAGTGTCTGAAAGGCAGAGCGCGGAGGGTTGTGCTCTGTGGTGCCAAGTCTGGTTTCTAGTTGGAGGCCTGTAGCTAGCGGTGTGGCCCAAGGTTGCGTGCTGGGCTCGGTCTTGTTGAAGGTCTTGCTCAGTGACGTGGATGAAGGGACAGAGTGTCTGCTCAGCCAGTTTGCTGAAGATCCCAAAGTGGGAGGAGAGGCTGATGGAGCTGAAGGCTGTGCTGCCCTTCAGAGAGGCCTGGACAGGCTGGAGAGTTGTCTGGAGAGGTTCAACAAGGGCAAGCGCGAGGTGCTGCACGTAGGGAGGAATAAGGCCCTGCCGCAGTACAGGCTGGGGGCTGAGGTGCTGGAAAGGAGCACCGTGGTGAAGGAGCTGGGAGTTCTCGCGTAGAAGAAATTACCCGTGTGTCAGCAATGTGCCCGTGTGGCGGAGAAGGCCGATGGTCTGCTGGGGTGCATTGGGAAGAGTGTTGCGAGGGGGTGAAGGCAGGTGATGCTGCCCCTCTCCTCAGCCGTGGTGAGGCCCCATCGGGAGTCGAGTGTGCAGTTCTGGGCTGCCCAGTGCAAGAGAGACGTGGGGCTAGTGGAGAGAGCACAGCAAAGGGCTAGGGAGATGCGCTGGAGGCCTGTAGCGTGTCTCTTCTGAGGAGAGTCTGCGAGAGCTGGTCCTGTTTAGCCTGGAGCAGAGCGGACTGAGAGGGGATCTTTTCAATGCGTCTAAGTATCTGAAGGGAGGGTGTCAAGGGGATGTGGCCGGACTGTTTCCAGTGGTGCATAGCGACAGGAGAAGAGGGAACGGGCACAAAGCGAAACAGAGGAAGTTGCCCCTGAATGTAAGGAAGCAGTTCTTTGCTGTGCGAGTGCCAGAGGCGTGGAAGAGGTTGCCCAGAGAGGCTGTGGAGTCATCTTCTCTGGAGAGACTGAGAACGGGCCTGGACATAATCGTGTGCAAGGTGCTCTAGATGCCGCTGCTTGAGCAGGGGAGTTGGACTAGATGCTCTGCAGAGGTCCCTTCCAACTCCAGCCATTCTGTTACGCTGTGGCCTGCCGAGCTGCGTCCTGAGTCTTCTCTTCAGGCGGCTAAAGAGTGGCCGCTCTCTCAGCCTTTCATGAGTTGGTGGCCCGGCGAATGCTCTTGGTGGCCATCAGTCTTTGGAAGGTTTTGCTCCCGGGCTGTTGGCACCGCAAGTGTGTGTGCAGTGTGTGTAGGAGGCCTTAAGTGTGGTGGAGAAGGCTTACTGTGGAGCCAGCGGAGGCGTGCAGCTGCCTGGAGGTTTGGTAAGTGTAGGCATACCAGGAAGATGGCCGGGCTGGAGGTGTTCAGTTTGGGGCAGGAAGCTGAGCCATACATGTCGGTTGCCGTGTGCTCTGGAGTGGAGGCCCGTGGGGCAATAATGGTGCCGTGCAGAGTTGGGGAAAGTAGGAGCGTTTCCTGCTTCCTTGTTTGTTTGTTTTGTGCAGGGTCCCACTTGTGCTTGGTCTTGCGTGTGAGTGTTTGTTGGGAGGGCGAGCAAGTGGTGGTGAGGAGGAGAGCTGTTGCAGTGTGTGGAGGCATGGTGGAGTTGGAAGAGAGGTGTGGGCAGAGGGGCGTTAGTGTGTGGCAGACTTTGTTTGGTCAAAGGAGGGTGTTGTGTGGTGTGCTGTTCAGGAATGCGCAGCTGGAGATGGTTACTGGTGATTTTTCTCTTGGGCGAGGTGTTGAGGGTCGGGGCTGGCGTGTGGTGCGCGCTGGCAGGCTGTGTGCGCCCATGGGTGTGTTTGTGCTGGGACCGGCTTGGTGTGGCCATCTGGAAGGAGGCAGTGCCCAGCACGACCCCCCCTTCTCTGCCGGGCACCGAGGCACCTCGCTGGCCTCCCGAGCCCTCTGTTTGTGTGTGGAGAGGCTGGGAGTCTTGTGCAAAGAAAGGAAGAGTCAACGCCTCCTTCTGAGATGCACCAGATCTTTAATGATGGGAAAGAGGGAGAGGAAGGAAGGGAAAGTGGCAGAGAGGTGGTCTCTGCTGGGAGTAGGAGGAGCAATAGTGTGGCATCACTGCGTACAGTGGCTGTTTGGCCAGCAGAGAGGTCTTCATGGCCTGCGTTGTCCGAAGCTCTTTGGAGGTCGCTGGTCGTCTTTGCGTTGTGAGCCTGTGCATTTTCAGGACAGCTGTGGAAGCAGGAGAAGGGTGGATGCCGCGAAGGAAGTGGGAGAAGCGCAGGAGATGCATTGTAGCTGTTTGCAAGAGGTCAGGCTGGCAGCTTTGGCGGCTGCCTGGCTTCATCCCTTGCTGGAGAGGCAGCGGGGTGGTGTTTGAGCCCCTGTGCAGCTTGTGTGCCGGAGGTGTGTGCTCGGTGGGTCAGGCGTCTTGCAGGGTGTTGTTGGTTGCTGTCAGGGCCCATGAGGAGGGGCCTTAGCAGGGGTTGCAGTTCCTGCCGCGGGGGAAGCAGCTGAGGTCTCCTAAGCGGAAGTTGCCGGAGCAGATAGGGATTCCCTGCGCGGCAAGGAGTTCACCGAGGGCAGCTGAGGAGGAGGATCCTATGACGGTGTTCTGGGAGATGGTGCTGAGGACGGGTCCGGGCAGGGTGACGAGCAGGGTTGGAGGCTGGATGATGAGGTGGGAGTCCTGGCCCTGCCTGACACAGGGCTCGTTGCAGCTGTTAGCCAGCGGGTTGGGTCCGCAGCCTCCGCAGAGGTCGTAGCAGGCCATGTGTGTGTTGTGTGTGGTCCCTGGAAGGGGGAGCGGGTGGTGAGAAAGCGTGAGGAGCTGTGTGTGAGGAGGCCAAGGGAGTGGGGGTGGCGTGTGGTCAGAGTGCAGGGATCAGATGCATTGTGCGGCGTAAGGGGTGCTGCGTGTGTGTGCAGCGGGTGCCCGTAGAGAGGGTGGAGGTTTGTGTGTTTGTTGTTTGGGTGAGGTGGTGGAGGGGCTGTGGGCAGTAGGGCTCCGGCTCATCTGCTGTCCTTGGGTGCGGTGAGAGGTGGAGCCGGGAGGTGTGTGCGGAGCAAGAGGGCGTCAAAGAGGAAGGAGGCAGTGAGGGAGCTGGAGTGTCAGAGGCAGAGGGCATCTGCTGGGCGAGCGCGTAGGCCACGAGCCCTGTGAGGGAAAGGGCAGGCTCTCTCGCGGGGAGGCGTTGCGTGAGAGGGGTCGAGCGATGGAGAGGAGGGCGGTTGGACGGAGTATATGCCGGAGAGTGTGTGTGAGGGGAGAAAGGAGCTGGTGGAAGAAGGGCCGGAGGCTGGGACTCACCTTGTTCGCAGAGGAGGAGGAGAAGGTGCGAGGAGAAGTGTGTGAGGGAGCGCTGCGTTGGTTGGGCTTTTATGGTGGTGCGCGAGCGCCCGAGGCGATGAGACAGCCTTTGCACGTGACAGGCTTGTGGAGGCAGCTCCTGCTGACCGCCCACCGCTGCCAAGTAATGAAGTGTAGGTTGGTTTTGCTTCCCGCAACGCTGCCTTTTCATTTCCTGCTCTTTCGGAGGTGCCCATTATGCCGCAGCGGTGGCTTTCAAGGGAGCCTCTTAAGGCGGGCGGATTTTGGTGGTAGGCCCGGGCAGACGGGGGACATTGCCAAAGCATAGGAGAGGCCGTGCGTCAGCAGTGAGGTCATGGCGTGCCACTTGTGTGGTGTGGTTTGGGGCTGCGTTGCGAGGAGGGCCCCCGTGTTGTGTTGTGTCGCAGCAGGGAGCGTGATGTGGCATTGCGACGAGTGTTGGACGTGCAGCTCTGCCCCTTGGATCATGTTGCCTGCCTTGCAGTGGCCTCGCGCAAGTTCTCTTTAGCCCTCGCCTTTGTGTTGAGGTCGTGTGTGCTGTGGGTGTCCGAGCGTGTTGCGTGCAAGGTGTCAGCTGTGCGAAAGGAGACCGCGAGTTTTGTCTTCTGGGGTGGCGTGCCCGAGCGTGAGGATGGACTGGAAGGAGCGGAGGAAGGGTGTTGGGAAGAGCAGGCGTTTGTCCTCGCTAGCCCTGGTTTGGAGTTAGGAAGGCGAAGCGTGTGCTTCTGCCGAGACGGCAGTGCTGTGTGGGGTGTTGAATGGGTCTGTAGTGCGCCTGGCCCTAGGGCTGTGCAAGTGCAGGTGTGCGTGGGGCATGGGGCTGCAGAGAGCTTTGTGGCCGTGTCAGCATGGGGCATGTCTGGTGGAGGTGCAGGGCTGCCCCAGGTGGGCTCCGTTGAGTGCTTTGCAGGCTTGTTGTGCCAGGCAAGCAGTGCTGCTTTGTGGGGAAGCTAAGGCCAGGTGGGAAGGGGGCGGGGCCACGTGTTTCAGTATGGCTGGGTGAGGGAGTCCGTGTGAGGCAAGAGGCATGCGTGCGCAATGGGGTAGTGCCCTGGTGGCTGCGAGTGTTTTGGGCGGTGGTGTTAGTGGAGGTGAGGGCAGGTGTTCTCTTGTGTTGGAAGGGGTCTTGGAAGAGTTGTTGCCGTGTGAGCTGCAGGGTTTGTGCTGTCATCCATGGTGCCCAGTTGCCTGCGTGAGCCTGGTGGTGCCTGTGGGTGCACAGTCTCATGCCAGACGCGTGTTACTGGTGCGTGGAGTGTTTCTTAGTGAGGGTCTTGCAGAAGGCTGGTGTGGCCTTGGGTGGAGGGCGGCAAGCGCCAGGCTGTGTGTGTTTGTGCAGGATGGGTCCCTGAGGAGAGCTTACTGGGTGTGCGTAGAAGGACAGAAGGAGAGGCTGTTTGAGGTTGGAAGGGAGCTGTAGAGATCCTGTAGCGCAAGGGCCGTGTTGAAGCAGGGTCACATGGGGTGGCAGCCCAGGACGCAGTGGCGACGGCTTTTGCGTCTGGATGCGCAAGGATGGGGACTGCACAAGATGTCTGGGCAGGCAGTGCCAGGACTGTGGAGTGTTTTGCCTGGGTGCAGAGGGCACATGGTTTGTGTGAGTTTGTGCCCATTGCGTCCTGGCCCATTTGTGGGCCCCAGTGAGAAGAGTCTGGCGCCGTGGCCTTTGCAGCCCCCGAGGTACTTCCTTAGGAAAGTACAGCACCCCGAGGTGGTACTTTAGGGAAACTGGGCAGCCACAGGTCTTGGGCCCTGATAGGAGGCAGGCACGATTTCTGAGGGCTAGAGCAGATGTTCTTCCTAGGCCCCTCTCCATCCTCTTTGAAAGGTCGTGGAGAACAGGAGAGGTGCCTGAGGCCTGGGAGAAAGCCAGTGTCCCTGGCGTCTTGAGAAGGAGCCCGAGGGAGGATGCCGGAAACGTCAGTCCAGTCAGCATGCCCTCCATGCCTGGACAGGTGATGGGAGAGCTCCTGCTGGAGGAAAAGAAGGTGCTCAGGAGTAGTCCGCCTGGATTCCCCAAGGGGCGGTCAGGCTCAAGCAATTGGATAGCCTTGTGTGATGGAGTGAGTGGCTGGGAAGGTGAGGGGAGAGCAGGGGGTGTTGTCTGCCTTGACTTGAGCAAGGCTTTTGACACTGTCTCCCCTAACATGCTCCCAGGCAAGCTCAAGAAGTGTGGGTTAGAAGAGCGGACAGTGAGGTGTGCTGAGAAGCGAGTGTCTGAAAGGCAGAGCGCGGAGGGTTGTGCTCTGTGGTGCCAAGTCTGGTTTCTAGTTGGAGGCCTGTAGCTAGCGGTGTGGCCCAAGGTTGCGTGCTGGGCTCGGTCTTGTTGAAGGTCTTGCTCAGTGACGTGGATGAAGGGACAGAGTGTCTGCTCAGCCAGTTTGCTGAAGATCCCAAAGTGGGAGGAGAGGCTGATGGAGCTGAAGGCTGTGCTGCCCTTCAGAGAGGCCTGGACAGGCTGGAGAGTTGTTCTGGAGAGGTTCAACAAGGGCAAGCGCGAGGTGCTGCACGTAGGGAGGAATAAGGCCCTGCCGCAGTACAGGCTGGGGGCTGAGGTGCTGGAAAGGAGCACCGTGGTGAAGGAGCTGGGAGTTCTCACGTAGAAGAAATTATCCGTGTGTCAGCAATGTGCCCGTGTGGCGGAGAAGGCCAATGGTCTGCTGGGGTGCATTGGGAAGAGTGTTGCGAGGGGGTGAAGGCAGGTGATGCTGCCCCTCTCCTCAGCCGTGGTGAGGCCCCATCGGGAGTCGAGTGTGCAGTTCTGGGCTGCCCAGTGCAAGAGAGACGTGGGGCTAGTGGAGAGAGCACAGCAAAGGGCTAGGGAGATGCGCTGGAGGCCTGTAGCGTGTCTCTTCTGAGGAGAGTCTGCGAGAGCTGGTCCTGTTTAGCCTGGAGCAGAGCGGACTGAGAGGGGATCTTTTCAATGCGTCTAAGTATCTGAAGGGAGGGTGTCAAGGGGATGTGGCCGGACTGTTTCCAGTGGTGCATAGCGACAGGAGAAGAGGGAACGGGCACAAAGCGAAACAGAGGAAGTTGCCCCTGAATGTAAGGAAGCAGTTCTTTGCTGTGCGAGTGCCAAAGGCGTGGAAGAGGTTGCCCAGAGAGGCTGTGGAGTCATCTTCTCTGGAGAGACTGAGAACGGGCCTGGACATAATCGTGTGCAAGGTGCTCTAGATGCCGCTGCTTGAGCAGGGGAGTTGGACTAGATGCTCTGCAGAGGTCCCTTCCAACTCCAGCCATTCTGTGACGCTGTGGCCTGCCGAGCTGCGTCCTGAGTCTTCTCTGCAGGCGGCTAAAGAGTGGCCGCTCTCTCAGCCTTTCATGAGTTGGTGGCCCGGCGAATGCTCTTGGTGGCCATCAGTCTTTGGAAGGTTTTGCTCCCGGGCTGTTGGCACCGCAAGTGTGTGTGCAGTGTGTGTAGGAGGCCTTAAGTGTGGTGGAGAAGGCTTACTGTGGAGCCAGCGGAGGCGTGCAGCTGCCTGGAGGTTTGGTAAGTGTAGGCATACCAGGAAGATGGCCGGGCTGGAGGTGTTCAGTTTGGGGCAGGAAGCTGAGCCATACATGTCGGTTGCCGTGTGCTCTGGAGTGGAGGCCCGTGGGGCAATAATGGTGCCGTGCAGAGTTGGGGAAAGTAGGAGCGTTTCCTGCTTCCTTGTTTGTTTGTTTTGTGCAGGGTCCCACTTGTGCTTGGTCTTGCGTGTGAGTGTTTGTTGGGAGGGCGAGCAAGTGGTGGTGAGGAGGAGAGCTGTTGCAGTGTGTGGAGGCATGGTGGAGTTGGAAGAGAGGTGTGGGCAGAGGGGCGTTAGTGTGTGGCAGACTTTGGTCAAAGGAGGGTGTTGTGTGGTGTGCTGTTCAGGAATGCGCAGCTGGAGATGGTTACTGGTGATTTTTCTCTTGGGCGAGGTGTTGAGGGTCGGGGCTGGCGTGTGGTGCGCGCTGGCAGGCTGTGTGCGCCCATGGGTGTGTTTGTGCTGGGACCGGCTTGGTGTGGCCATCTGGAAGGAGGCAGTGCCCAGCACGACCCCCCCTTCTCTGCCGGGCACCGAGGCACCTCGCTGGCCTCCCGAGCCCTCTGTTTGTGTGTGGAGAGGCTGGGAGTCTTGTGCAAAGAAAGGAAGAGTCAACGCCTCCTTCTGAGATGCACCAGATCTTTAATGATGGGAAAGAGGGAGAGGAAGGAAGGGAAAGTGGCAGAGAGGTGGTCTCTGCTGGGAGTAGGAGGAGCAATAGTGTGGCATCACTGCGTACAGTGGCTGTTTGGCCAGCAGAGAGGTCTTCATGGCCTGCGTTGTCCGAAGCTCTTTGGAGGTCGCTGGTCGTCTTTGCGTTGTGAGCCTGTGCATTTTCAGGACAGCTGTGGAAGCAGGAGAAGGGTGGATGCCGCGAAGGAAGTGGGAGAAGCGCAGGAGATGCATTGTAGCTGTTTGCAAGAGGTCAGGCTGGCGGCTTTGGTGGCTGCCTGGCTTCATCCCTTGCTGGAGAGGCAGCGGGGTGGTGTTTGAGCCCCTGTGCAGCTTGTGTGCCGGAGGTGTGTGCTCGGTGGGTCAGGCGTCTTGCAGGGTGTTGTTGGTTGCTGTCAGGGCCCATGGGGAGGGGCCTTAGCAGGGGTTGCAGTTCCTGCCGCGGGGGAAGCAGCTGAGGTCTCCTAAGCGGAAGTTGCCGGAGCAGATAGGGATTCCCTGCACGGCAAGGAGTTCACCGAGGGCAGCTGAGGAGGAGGATCCTATGACGGTGTTCTGGGAGATGGTGCTGAGGACGGGTCCGGGCAGGGTGACGAGCAGGGTTGGAGGCTGGATGATGAGGTGGGAGTCCTGGCCCTGCCTGACACAGGGCTCGTTGCAGCTGTTAGCCAGCGGGTTGGGTCCGCAGCCTCCGCAGAGGTCGTAGCAGGCCATGTGTGTGTTGTGTGTGGTCCCTGGAAGGGGGAGCGGGTGGTGAGAAAGCGTGAGGAGCTGTGTGTGAGGAGGCCAAGGGAGTGGGGGTGGCGTGTGGTCGGAGTGCAGGGATCAGATGCATTGTGCGGCGTAAGGGGTGCTGCGTGTGTGTGCAGCGGGTGCCCGTAGAGAGGGTGGAGGTTTGTGTGTTTGTTGTTTGGGTGAGGTGGTGGAGGGGCTGTGGGCAGTAGGGCTCCGGCTCATCTGCTGTCCTTGGGTGCGGTGAGAGGTGGAGCCGGGAGGTGTGTGCGGAGCAAGAGGGCGTCAAAGAGGAAGGAGGCAGTGAGGGAGCTGGAGTGTCAGAGGCAGAGGGCATCTGCTGGGCGAGCGCGTAGGCCACGAGCCCTGTGAGGGAAAGGGCAGGCTCTCTCGCGGGGAGGCGTTGCGTGAGAGGGGTCGAGCGATGGAGAGGAGGGCGGTTGGACGGAGTATATGCCGGAGAGTGTGTGTGAGGGGAGAAAGGAGCTGGTGGAAGAAGGGCCGGAGGCTGGGACTCACCTTGTTCGCAGAGGAGGAGGAGAAGGTGCGAGGAGAAGTGTGTGAGGGAGCGCTGCGTTGGTTGGGCTTTTATGGTGGTGCGCGAGCGCCCGAGGCGATGAGACAGCCTTTGCACGTGACAGGCTTGTGGAGGCAGCTCCTGCTGACCGCCCACCGCTGCCAAGTAATGAAGTGTAGGTTGGTTTTGCTTCCCGCAACGCTGCCTTTTCATTTCCTGCTCTTTCGGAGGTGCCCATTATGCCGCAGCGGTGGCTTTCAAGGGAGCCTCTTAAGGCGGGCGGATTTTGGTGGTAGGCCCGGGCAGACGGGGGACATTGCCAAAGCATAGGAGAGGCCGTGCGTCAGCAGTGAGGTCATGGCGTGCCACTTGTGTGGTGTGGTTTGGGGCTGCGTTGCGAGGAGGGCCCCCGTGTTGTGTTGTGTCGCAGCAGGGAGCGTGATGTGGCATTGCGACGAGTGTTGGACGTGCAGCTCTGCCCCTTGGATCATGTTGCCTGCCTTGCAGTGGCCTCGCGCAAGTTCTCTTTAGCCCTCGCCTTTGTGTTGAGGTCGTGTGTGCTGGTGGGTGTCCGAGCGTGTTGCGTGCAAGGTGTCAGCTGTGCGAAAGGAGACCGCGAGTTTTGTCTTCTGGGGTGGCGTGCCCAAGCGTGAGGATGGACTGGAAGGAGCGGAGGAAGGGTGTTGGGAAGAGCAGGCGTTTGTCCTCGCTAGCCCTGGTTTGGAGTTAGGAAGGCGAAGCGTGTGCTTCTGCCGAGACGGCAGTGCTGTGTGGGGTGTTGAATGGGTCTGTAGTGCACCTGGCCCTAGGGCTGTGCAAGTGCAGGTGTGCGTGGGGCATGGGGCTGCAGAGAGCTTTGTGGCCGTGTCAGCATGGGGCATGTCTGGTGGAGGTGCAGGGCTGCCCCAGGTGGGCTCCGTTGAGTGCTTTGCAGGCTTGTTGTGCCAGGCAAGCAGTGCTGCTTTGTGGGGAAGCTAAGGCCAGGTGGGAAGGGGGCGGGGCCACGTGTTTCAGTATGGCTGGGTGAGGGAGTCCGTGTGAGGCAAGAGGCAGGCGTGCGCAATGGGGTAGTGCCCTGGTGGCTGCGAGTGTTTTGGGCGGTGGTGTTAGTGGAGGTGAGGGCAGGTGTTCTCTTGTGTTGGAAGGGGTCTTGGAAGAGTTGTTGCCGTGTGAGCTGCAGGGTTTGTGCTGTCATCCATGGTGCCCAGTTGCGTGCGTGAGCCTGGTGGTGCCTGTTGGCGCACAGTCTCATGCCAGACGCGTGTTACTGGTGCGTGGAGTGTTTCTTAGTGAGGGTCTTGCAGAAGGCTGGCGTGGCCTTGGGTGGAGGGCGGCAAGCGCCAGGCTGTGTGTGTTTGTGCAGGATGGGTCCCTGAGGAGAGCTTGCTGGGTGTGCGTAGAAGGACAGAAGGAGAGGCTGTTTGAGGTTGGAAGGGAGCTGTAGAGATCCTGTAGCGCAAGGGCCGTGTTGAAGCAGGGTCACATGGGGTGGCAGCCCAGGACGCAGTGGCGACGGCTTTTGCGTCTGGATGCGCAAGGATGGGGACTGCACAAGATGTCTGGGCAGGCAGTGCCAGGACTGTGGAGTGTTTTGCCTGGGTGCAGAGGGCACATGGTTTGTGTGAGTTTGTGCCCATTGCGTCCTGGCCCATTTGTGGGCCCCAGTGAGAAGAGTCTGGCGCCGTGGCCTTTGCAGCCCCCGAGGTACTTCCTTAGGAAAGTACAGCACCCCGAGGTGGTACTTTAGGGAAACTGGGCAGCCACAGGTCTTGGGCCCTGATAGGAGGCAGGCACGATTTCTGAGGGCTAGAGCAGATGTTCTTCCTAGGCCCCTCTCCATCCTCTTTGAAAGGTCGTGGAGAACAGGAGAGGTGCCTGAGGCCTGGGAGAAAGCCAGTGTCCCTGGCGTCTTGAGAAGGAGCCCGAGGGAGGATGCCGGAAACGTCAGGCCAGGCAGCGTGCCCTCCATGCCTGGACAGGTGATGGGAGAGCTCCTGCTGGAGGAAAAGAAGGTGCTCAGGAGTAGTCCGCCTGGATTCCCCAAGGGGCGGTCAGGCTCAAGCAATCGGATAGCCTTGTGTGATGGAGTGAGTGGCTGGGAAGGTGAGGGGAGAGCAGGGGGTGTTGTCTGCCTTGACTTGAGCAAGGCTTTTGACACTGTCTCCCCTAACATGCTCCTAGGCAAGCTCAAGAAGTGTGGGTTAGAAGAGCGGACAGTGAGGTGTGCTGAGAAGCGCGTGTCTGAAAGGCAGAGCGCGGAGGGTTGTGCTCTGTGGTGCCAAGTCTGGTTTCTAGTTGGAGGCCTGTAGCTAGCGGTGTGGCCCAAGGTTGCGTGCTGGGCTCGGTCTTGTTGAAGGTCTTGCTCAGTGATGTGGATGAAGGGACAGAGTGTCTGCTCAGCCAGTTTGCTGAAGATCCCAAAGTGGGAGGAGAGGCTGATGGAGCTGAAGGCTGTGCTGCCCTTCAGAGAGGCCTGGACAGGCTGGAGAGTTGTCTGGAGAGGTTCAACAAGGGCAAGCGCGAGGTGCTGCACGTAGGGAGGAATAAGGCCCTGCCGCAGTACAGGCTGGGGGCTGAGGTGCTGGAAAGGAGCACCGCGGTGAAGGAGCTGGGAGTTCTTGCGTAGAAGAAATTACCCGTGTGTCAGCAATGTGCCCGTGTGGCGGAGAAGGCCGATGGTCTGCTGGGGTGCATTGGGAAGAGTGTTGCGAGGGGGTGAAGGCAGGTGATGATGCCCCTCTCCTCAGCCGCGGTGAGGCCCCATCAGGAGTCGAGTGTGCAATTCCGGGCTGCCCAGTGCAAGAGAGACGTGGAGCTAGTGGAGAGAGCACAGCAAAGGGCTAGGGAGATGCGCTGGAGGCCTGTAGCGTGTCTCTTCTGAGGAGAGTCTGCGAGAGCTGGTCCTGTTTAGCCTGGAGCAGAGCGGACTGAGAGGGGATCTTTTCAATGCGTCTAAGTATCTGAAGGGAGGGTGTCAAGGGGATGTGGCCGGACTGTTTCCAGTGGTGCATAGCGACAGGAGAAGAGGGAACGGGCACAAAGCGAAACAGAGGAAGTTGCCCCTGAATGTAAGGAAGCAGTTCTTTGCTGTGCGAGTGCCAGAGGTGTGGAAGAGTTTGCCCAGAGAGGCAAAAGCTAATTGGGAAGCTAAGGCCAGGTCGGAAGGGGGCGGGGCCACGCGTTTCAATATGGCTGGGTGAGGGAGTCCGTGTGAGGCAAGAGGCAGGCGTGCGCAATGGGGTAGTGCCCTGGTGGCTGCGAGTGTGTTGGTCGGTGGTGTTAGTGGAGGTGAGGGCAGGTGTTCTCTTGTGTTGGAAGGGGTCATGGAAGAGTTGTTGCCGTGTGAGCTGCAGGGTTTGTGGTGGCATCCATGGTGCCTGTCATAAGTTACTCTCTTGAAGGTTAATTCATACAGAGAGTTTGTTAAATCATGTGAACAATTTATTTAACTAAGTAAGCAGCCACAAGCAAAACAGCGCTGGGCGGCCGGGGAGTCTCAGCTCCGCCAACGGCGCACGCCTCCCTCACACACAGTCCCCCCCCTTATTGTCTGCGTTGTTATCTCCCGGTGCGTCCCGCGCATGTGTGAGTTGCTGGGGGGGGTCGTCTGAAGCTCTCTGGTGGTCGTGGAGAGGAAGGCCGTGGTCTTCTTTTGTCTCTTTATTTTGGTTTGTCTCCTTGTGAGTGATCACAGGGGTTTGCTTATCTGTTGTGTTGACTCCCTTTTTGGGATGCTGTTCTGTGAGAAAGTTACAGGCGCCTGCTTATCTTTTCTTTGTCCTTTTACCTTCAAAACCTCTGAGCAGTTTGTTGCTTACTCAGCTCTTCATAGTCCTGCAAGATAGCTAGGGCCCTGACACTAGTTCCACAAGGGGTCATATAAGCTTTTGTGCTTACCATAATTTATTTGTCTGACACCATGTCTCAACCCTGATTGTTGTAAAACCTCCTTCTAAACAATGAACAAATAGTTACAATTTATTACAATCCCTCCTTTTTCTTTTTGGTTACTTATTTTGTTCATTGAATTCCTGGAGCGCCCGGCGACTCAATGCTAATGCGTCCGCATCATCGTCTAATTCAAGTGATTCATACTTAGCAAGTACCAGCATTAGGTGTACAGCTTCTAGGCGGCTTTTTACAATTGCCATTATTTTATTAAAAATACATGGTCCGAAAGTTAATGTTATTATTAACAGTAGTAAAGGCCCTGCTATGGTTGAAACACATTGTTCCTGTAGTTAGGTTACACGGTGTAGTGCAGAAACTAGGGGCACCTGCTGTCGTTACTTGCTGTATAATCTGTTGATCTTCATATCTAATTAAACTCCACCAAAAAAGTCGATGGGGGTGGTGTGGTTGTAGGATACCGCAGCTGACCATGATAATAACGCTAATTCCCGTGTACCGCAAGAGATAGTTGGGGCCCATTTCTCCTAATGTTATGTTTTACCTGGCCTCTTAACCTCCCCACTGTCTGCACTCCTTTGCCTCGCTTGTCAGTTTGGTTGCAGCAAACTACAAGGTATTGGTTCTTCTCGGCAGCAGTAGTGTTCTTCAGGGGAATCTGTTAGAGAGCCTTTATCTAGGAGTGGGGCCCCTTCTCTCGTTACGGTACATGGACAGGGGAAACAATACTTATCGAGTCCGTTTAAGGGTTAATTTTAAGTCGGCGGAGCCTGGAACCGCCCTCCACTCTTCTCCCAGGATCGGTCCTTTCACACGGCTGGCATGAGTCCACCCTTTTTCTGCAGTCCGAACAGCTGTTTCTGTAGTAAGCAAAACAACGTAGGGGCCTTCCCACCGAGGTGCTAATGAAGTTTCTTTCCATGTTTTGATTAGGACTTTATCTCCGGGCTGTACTCGGTGTATGGCTATATCTAATGGGGGTCGCTGCACCACTAGGCCTCTTTTCTGTAACTCTCTACGTCGGCTCATTAACTGTGTTAGGTAGGGCTGTAATTGAGTATCTTGCAAATTGGGGTGGTCAAGAGGCATCTCTAAATCATATGGCATACCATAAAGCATTTTGAAAGGCGAAAGCCCCACGTCAGTTCGGGGCTGCGTTCGTATGTTTAATAAAGCAAGCGGTAAGCATTTTACCCAGGACGCCTTAGTTTCTAGCATAAGTTTTGTTAACTGTTTTTTAATTTCACCATTCATTCGTTCCACCTTTCCAGAGCTTTGAGGATGCCACGGAGTATGATATTCCCAGTTTACTACTAAAGCTTTCATAGTTTCTCGAGACACCTTAGATATAAAATGGGGACCTCTATCAGAGTCAATCGTTTCTACAATTCCGTATCTGGGAAATATATTCTCAAGCAATATTTTTACCACAGTCTGAGCTGTAGCCCTTGCCGTAGGGAATGCTTTAACAAAATGTGTGAGATGGTCTACAATCACAAGCATATATTTGTACCGTCCTGTTTCTGGAAGTTCTGTAAAATCTAATTGAATTTTTGCAAAAGGTCGATGAGCCAGTTCTCGACCTCCCAACACTCTTTTTCTGACATGTTGAGCATTCACCTTTCAACAAGTTATGCAGTCATTCACAACCCTCTTTGCTATATTGTAAATTCCTACACACATGTATTTTATAGCAATTTGATCTATCAATGCTTGAGTTCCCCAGTGCGTGTTCTCATGAAACCTCCGTAGCACTCCCAAGGCTACCGACTTTGGGAGTACTTCTCGCCCATCCGGCAGTACCCACTTTCCCTTATCAGCTTCTTTTATACCCATTTGTACCATCTTGTTTTTTTCTAGCGGCGTAAAGCAAAATAGTGAGTAAACTGGTCTGTGCAAATAACAGCGTTCATATTCAGGGGCCTCGTCCTCAGCTGCTTCCTCGAGGAAATTACACTGTATTCCTCCGACACTCCTTTCCTTCCAACAATCATAACATGTTAACTTCTTTAAATCCTTTCCACAATTTGGATGGTCTTCCCTCATTTTTATAACCTGTAAACTCATCAGGGCCGCTCGTTTAGCTTCCTGATCTGCCAAATTATTTCCTCTAATTTGAGGAGTAAAACCTCGCTGATGTCCTTTCACATGGACTATAGCAATCTCTTTTGGTTCTCTAATAGCCTGCAGGACCTGAGTAATCAGTTCCTGGTGTATCAATCCCTTCCCCTGCGAGTTGGCAAGTCCCCTCTCTTCCCAGATTTTACCGAAAGTATGTATTACCCCATAAGCATATTTAGAATCTGTGTATATCGTGCCTCTTTTGCCTTTTAACAACTTTAAAGCTTGCAGCATAGCATATAGCTCACAAGCCTGAGCAGACCAGCTTGGACTCAAAGGTCCTGATTCTACCACCTCGAGTGTCTTCCCATTCACCAATGCATACCCTGATTTCCTTTTTCCTTTAACTATTCTTGAAGAGCCATCTATAAATATTTGCTCGCCCTCAGTTAACTCCACTTCTTCCAAGTCAGGTCGCAATTTTGTTTGTGCTTCTATATTTCGGAGGCAATTATGCTCTAAGGGTTCGCTTGGTTCTCCATAGAGGAACTGAGCAGGATTTTGTAAGGAAGTCATTTCTAAGGTTAACTTTGGAGAGGAGATTAATATTCCTTCATACTTTAATAATCTAGCATCCGTGATCCATTTTTCAGCTTTTTGTTGTAGTACCCCTCGTATATTATGAGGGGATATTACCTTAATTTCTCCTCCAAATGTAATTTTCTGCGCTTCTTCTACTAATAAGGCGGCTGCCACCACTACCTGCAGACAGCTAGGCCAGCCCCGGCTAACCGAGTCCAGTAATTTGGATAAATAGGCAACTGGCTTTTTACTTCCTGCCCATTCTTGGGCAAGTACTCCATAGGCAGTACCCTCAGTGCTGTTTACGAATAGAAAGAATGGCTTTCTTAAATCTGGAAAGCTTAATACTGGGGGATGCATTATCTCCTCTTTTAGTTTTTCTAAATGCTCTTCATCTTCTTCTGTCCATTTAAGTAATCCATCCTTATTTAATTTATTGTAGAGGAATTTGACCTTTCCGCTATAATCCTCTGTCCACTGCCGACAATACCCAGTTAATCCTAACAGTTGCCGTACTTGCCTCTTTGTTGTTGGGGCCTTCAGAGCCAGGATACCACTAATTCTCTCCGGATCCAGTCTCTTAGTCCCCCCACTTAATCGATGGCCCAGATATCTTACCTCCTTCTCTACAAACTGCAGCTTTGATTTTGAAACTTTCAGCCCTTGCAGGCTAAGAAAATTTAACAACTGGACGCTTGCCTGCCTTACCACTTCTTCATCCTTTCCTGCTATCAACAGATCATCCACATACTGTACTAACGTCACTCCCGGCACTTTATTATAGTCCTGCAGAATCTGTTCCAGGGCCTGTCCGAATAAATTTGGGGATTCAGTAAATCCTTGAGGGAGGACAGTCCATCTTAGTTGCTGTTTTCTATGGGTATCCGGGTCCTCCCATTCAAAGGCAAAATAATCCCTGCTGCTCTCATCCAAAGGACATGCCCAAAACACATCCTTTAAATCTATTACACTGTACCATTGATCATCCGGGTGTAACTGATTTAACAGAGTATATGGATTTGCTACTACTGGGAACCTAGTCACAGTTCTCTTATTGATTTCCCTCAAATCATGCACCAATCTATATTTGCCATCCTTTTTCCTTACTGGTAATAATTGGGGTATTAAAAGGGGACATACAAGGTTCCAATAGCCCCTGTTGTAGTAACCTCTGAATTTCAGGTTTTAATCCCCACCTGCCCTCTTCGGACAGGGGATATTGCTTAATTCTCGTTGGTACACCCGGGTTAGTTATAGTTACCTTAAAAGGTTTAATATTCAATTTGCCCACACTATCTGGAGTGTATCAAACTTCCGGGTTTATGCTTTGTTCATCCTCTATTCGGAGAGGACACAATTTAATTTGTAGTCTATTATCTATCACTTCTAAACTTATGCCTAATTCTATTATCAAATCTCTACCTAACAGGTTATACTCAGCTTCGGGTACCAAAAGTAAAGGTCCCACACCTATCTTGGAACCTGATTCAATTAATACTTCTTTTATAACGGGAACCCCAAATGGTTCTCCTTTTGCCCCAATTACTTGTACCCTTTCTGCCGAGGCCTTACATCCTAAAGGTAAGGTTTGGACCGTAGATCTTTCAGCCCCTGTGTCTATGAGGAATTCCATTTCCTCACGCTGGGGACCCACTTTCAATTTTATCAAGGGCTCGTTTTTTTCTCGGGTCCCCAGCAAATAGAGCCCCTGACACCCCTACTCATCCTTGAACATCTGCTCATCCTCTTTTCTCTGTCGATATTCTCTCTTAATATGACCCTTTCTATTACAATAAAAACAGATCACATTTCTTTGTCCCTGACCATTTCTCCCTTCTTCTCTCTCAAGCTTCCCATGCACCATCCTAGGCCTTCCTCTTTGACCTTCCCGTACTGCTGCCACCATCATTCGTACTCGTTTCTTCTCTTTTTCGTCCTCTCTCCTAACATACACCTTCTATGCCTCTCTCGGAGTTCATCTAAACCCTTATCTTGCCAGTCCTCTATTTTCTCTAACTTTTTCCTAATGTCCATCCAGGATTTGGCCACAAACTGAGTTTTAAGTAAGGCCCCTCCCACAGGAGTCCCTGGATCTAAGCCACTATACAACTGCAAGCTTTTTCGCAGCCTTTCTAACCATTCTGTCGGGGTCTCATCCCGCCTTTGCTGTTCATTAAAAGCCTTATTAATATTCTGTCCCCTTGGGACTGATTCCCTTATCCCCTGAATGATAATGGTTCTTAAGTCTTGCATATGACTGCGATGGATTGGGTCCTGGTTATTCCAATTAGGCGACTGCATCGGCCACTTAACATCTGCTGCCGGACCTTGCTGGTGTTGTTGGTCCCAGATTCGCATGCCAGCTCGCCTAATCATCCCTCTTTCCTCAATTGTGAACAGGATTCCCAGGATGGACTGTAACTCCTCCCAAGTGTAAATATTTGGTCCTAGAAACTGGTCCACCTGCTCTGCCACTCCCAGTGGGTCTTCTAGTAGGTTTCCCATTTCCTTCTTAAAATCTCTCACGTCCCCGGAATTAATGGGGACGGCTACATATCCCGTCCCCGGTTGGGGTCCTCCCATAGCTATTTCCCGCAGTGGATATAATCCTCCTTCGAGACTTAACCCCTGTGCTCTAGTCTGACTCCTAGTTACTGGTTTCTGGGGACTAGGGTTAGCCTCGCCATCCGACTCCCCCGAGGACGGAAGTTCGGTCGGCCCGGGAAGAGAAGGGGCCGTAGGTATAGGAGGGAGTATATAAGGGGGTGGCGATAATGGGATCTCTAATTCTCGCTTCTTTTTCCCCCGCCCTCCTTTTTCTTTTAATGGGTATAAAAGGGTTCTCGCCTCTGGATTTATCCAGAGGTGTGCATACTCGCTCTCTTCTAAGCTGAAGGGCTCCTTTGAATTTACATAACTATTTAGGGCCTGGCATATCCAGTCCTCAAATGAACCAAAAGGGGGCCAGAAAACACTTTCTCCTTTTATAGGTTTGTTGCCCCAGACTTCAATACAATAGTATATCATTTTAACTTTACTTTTTCCCCGCCTAGAAGGGGAATCATCCCAATATTTAATCATCAATCCTAGTGGGCTATCCGGGGGAATGGGAGGTAAGCCTCCACTACAAACTCCCCCACCCATGGGACCAGAAGGCTTACTTTTCTTCTGTCCCATCTTCCAGAGTACCTTCACACACACACACACACACACCGCTTCCCCCTTTTCGTGGCCCAGTCCCTCGCGGGATATGGGAACCGCACTACCGAGGGGTCCGCACTCGCTTCGTCCTTACTGGACGTCTCTCACGTGTACTCCGGGATACCCAACCCCAACCGAATGGATCACCGGCCTATACTTACTCAATCCTGAGTCTTCATTCGGTCTTCGTGCACAAAGATTACTTGGGGTTGCCGGCTCCTTTTGCTTGTGGCTAATTTAGGGTTCGTCAGTGAAGGGCTTGAGTGAAAATCGCTCTCGGCAGAGGCCGACGAACTTGGCGGGGCGCCTCCCCTTCCGAAGAGCTTTTCAGTCCATTGCCTTCATCCGAGTCACGGCACCAAATTTGTCATAAGTTACTCTCTTGAAGGTTAATTCATACAGAGAGTTTGTTAAATCATGTGAACAATTTATTTAACTAAGTAAGCAGCCACAAGCAAAACAGCGCTGGGCGGCCAGGGAGTCTCAGCTCCGCCAACGGCGCACGCCTCCCTCACACACAGTCCCCCCCTTATAGTCTGCGTTGTAATCTCCCGGTGCGTCCCGCGCATGTGTGAGTTGCTGGGGGGGGTCGTCTGAAGCTCTCTGGTGGTCGTGGAGAGGAAGGCCGTGATCTTCTTTTGTCTCTTTATTTTGGTTTGTCTCCTTGTGAGTGATCACAGGGGTTTGCTTATCTGTTGTGTTGACTCCCTTTTTGGGATGCTGTTCTGTGAGAAAGTTACAGGCTCCTGCTTATCTTTTCTTTGTCCTTTTACCTTCAAAACCTCTGAGCAGCTTGTTGCTTACTTCAGCTCTTCATAGTCCTACAAGATAGCTAGGGCCCCGACACTAGTTCCACAAGGGGTCATATAAGCTTTTGTGCTTACCATAATTTATTTGTCTGACACCATGTCTCAACCCTGATTGTTGTAAAACCTCCTTCTAAACACTGAACAAATAGTTACAATTTATTACACGGGGGACATTGCCAAAGTGTAGGAGAGGCCGTGCGTGAGCAGTGAGGTCATGGCGTGCCGCTTGTGTGGTGTGGTTTGGGGCTGCGTGGTGGGGAGGGCCCCCCGTGGCCGTGTCAGCATGGGGCATGTCTGGTGGAGGTGCAGGGCTGCCCCAGGTGGGCTCCGCTGAGTGCTTTGCAGGCTTGTTGTGCCAGGCAAGCAGTGCTGCTTTGTGGGGAAGCTAAGGCCAGGTGGGAAGGGGGCGGGGCCACGTGTTTCAGTATGGCTGGGTGAGGGAGTCCGTGTGAGGCAAGAGGCAGGCGTGCGCAATGGGGTAGTGCCCTGGTGGCTGTGAGTGTTTTTGGTGGTTGTCTAGTGGAGGTGAGGGCAGGTGTCCTCTTGTGTTGGAAGGGGTCTTGGAAGAGTTGTTGCCGTGTGAGCTGCAGGGTTTGTGCTGGCATCCATGGTGCCCGGTTGTGTGCGTGAGCCTGGTGGTGCCTGTGGGCGCACAGTCTCGTGCCAGCCACGTGTTGCTGGTGCGTGGAGTGTTTCTTAGTGAGGGTCTTGCAGAAGGCTGGCGTGGCCTTGGGTGGAGGGCTGCAAGCACCAGGCTGTGTGTGTTTGTGCAGGATGGGTCCCTGAGGAGAGCTTGCTGGGTGTGCGTAGAAGGACAGAAGGAGAGGCTGTTTGAGGTTGGGAGGGAGCTGTAGAGATCCTGTAGCGCAAGGGCCGTGTTGAAGCAGGGTCACATGGGGTGGCAGCCCAGGACGCAGTGGCGACGGCTTTTGCGTCTGGATGCGCAAGGATAGAGACGGCACAAGGTGTCTGGGCAGGCAGTGCCAGGACTGTGAAGTGTTTTGCCTGGGTGCAGGGGGCACATGGTTTGTGTGAGTTTGTGCCCATTGCGTCCTGGCCCTTTTTGGGGCCCCGGTGAGAAGAGTCTGGCGCCGTGGCCTTTGCAGCCCCCGAGGTACTTCCTTAGGAAAGTACAGCACCCTGAGGTGGTACTTTAGGGAAACTGGGCAGCCACAAGTCCTTGGGCCCTGATAGGAGGCAGGCACGATTTCTGAGGGCTAGAGCGGATGTTCTTCCTAGGCCCCTCTCCATCCTCTTTGAAAGGTCATGGAGAACAGGAGAGGTGCCTGAGGCCTGGGAGAAAGCCAGTGTCCCTGGCGTCTTGAGAAGGAGCCCGAGGGAGGATGCCAGAAACGTCAGGCCAGTCAGCGTGCCCTCCATGCGTGGACAGGTGATGGGAGAGCTCCTGCTGGAGGAAGAGAAGGTGCTCAGGAGTAGTCCGCCTGGATTCCCCAAGGGGCGGTCAGGCTCAAGCAATCGGATAGCCTTGTGTGATGGAGTGAGTGGCTGGGAAGGTGAGGGGAGAGCAGGGGGTGTTGTCTGCCTTGACTTGAGTAAGGCTTTTGACACTGTCTCCTCTAACATGCTCCTAGGCAAGCTCAAGAAGTGTGGGTTAGATGAGCGGACAGTGAGGTGTGCTGAGCAGTGAGTGTCTGAAAGGCAGAGCGCGGAGGGTTGTGCTCTGTGGTGCCAAGTCTGGTTTCTAGTTGGAGGCCTGTAGCTAGCGGTGTGGCCCAAGGTTGCGTGCTGGGCTCGGTCTTGTTGAAGGTCTTGCTCAGTGACGTGGATGAAGGGACAGAGTGTCTGCTCAGCCAGTTTGCTGAAGATCCCAAAGTGGGAGGAGAGGCTGATGGAGCTGAAGGCTGTGCTGCCCTTCAGAGAGGCCTGGACAGGCTGGAGAGTTGTCTGGAGAGGTTCAACAAGGGCAAGCGCGAGGTGCTGCACGTAGGGAGGAAGAAGTTTTTTCCTGTGCAAGTGCCAGAGGCCTGGAAGAAGTTGCCCGGAGAGGTTGTGGAGTCATCTTCTCTGGAGAGACTGAGAACGGGCCTGGACACTATCCTGTGCAAGTTGCTCTAGATACCCGTGCTTGATCGGTTGGGGGGGTGGGGATTGAGTAGATACTCGGCAGAGGTCCCTTCCAGCTCCAACCATTCTGTGATACTGTGGCATGAAGAGCTGCCTCCTGAGGTTGGGTAAGTGTAGGCGTACCAGGAAGATGGCCGGGCTGGAGGTGTTCAGTTTGGGGCAGGAAGCTGAGCCATGCGTGTCGGTTGCCTTGTGCTCTGGAGTGGAGGCCTGTAGGGCAATAATGGTGCCGTGCAGAGTTGGGGAAAGTAGGAGCGTTTCCTGCTTCCTTGTTTGTTTGTTTTGTGCAGGGTCCCACTTGTGCTTGGTCTTGCGTGTGAGTGTTTGTTGGGAGGGCAAGCAAGTGGTGGTGAAGAGGAGAGCTGTTGCAGTGTGTAGAGGCGTGGTGGAGTTGGAAAGAGGTGTGAGCAGAGGGGCGTTAGTGTGTGGCAGGCCTTGTTTGGTCAAAGGAGGGTGTTGTGTGGTGTGCTGTTCGGGAATGTGCAGCTGGAGAAATGTTACTGGTGATTTTTCTCTTGGGCGAGGTGTTGAGGGTCGGGGCTGGCGTGTGGTGCCCGCTGGCAGGCTGTGTGTGCCCATGGGTGTGTTTGTGCTGGGACCGGCTTGGTGTGGCCATCTGGAAAGACGTAGTGCCCAGCACGACCCCCCCCTTCTCTGCCGGGCACCGAGGCACCTCGCTGGCCCCCACAGCCCTCTGTTTATGTGTGGAGAGGCTGGGAGTCTTGTGCAAAGAAAGGAAGAGTCGACGCCTCATTGTGAGATGCATCAGATCTTTAATGATGGGAAAGAGGGAGAGGAAGGAAGGGAAGGTGGCAGAGAGGTGGTCTCTGCTGGGAGTAGGAGGAGCAACAGTGTGGCGTCACTGCGTACAGTGGCTGTTTGGCCAGCAGAGAGGTCTTCATGCTGTATGTTGTCCGAAGCTCTTTGGAGGTCGCTGGTCGTCTTTGCGTTGTGAGCCTGTGCATTTTCAGGACAGCTGTGGAAGCAGGAGAAGGGTGGATGCCGCGAAGGAAGTGGGAGAAGCGCCGGAGATGCGTTGTAGCCATTTGCAAGAGGTCAGGCTGGCGTCCTTGGCGGCTGCCACGTTTCATCCCTTGCTGGAGAGGCCGCGGGGTGGTGTTTGAGCCCCTGTGCAGCTTGTGTGCCAGAGGTGTGTGCTCGGTGGGTCAGGTGTCTTGCAGGGTGTTGTTGGTTGCTGTCAGGGCCCATGGGGAGGGGCCTTAGCAGGGGTAGCACGGTCTCCTGCAGGGGAAGCAGCCAAGGCCTCCAGCACGGATCTTTCTGGAGCTGATGGTGACTCCATGTGCTTCAAGGAGTTCACTGAAGGCAGATGAGGTGGAGGATCCGATGGCAGTGTTCTGGGAGAAGGAGCTGCAGATGGTTTTGGGCAGATTGACCTGAAGCGTAGAAGTCTGGATGGCAGGGTGGGGGTCCTGGCACTGCCTGACACAGGGCTCGTTGCAGCTGTTAGCCAGTGGGGTGGGTCCGCGGCGTCCGCAGAGGTCGTCGCCGGCCATGTGTGTGTTGTGTGTGGTCCCTGGAAGGGGGAGCGGGTGGTGAGAAAGCGTGAGGAGCTGTGTGTGAGGAGGCCAAGGGAGTGGGAGTGGTCAGAGTGCAGGGATCAGATGCATCGTGCAGCGTAAGGGGTGCTGCGTGTGTGTGCTGCGGGTGCCCGTAGAGAGGGTGGAGGTTTGTGTGTTTGTTGTTTGGGTGAGGTGGTGGAGGGGCTGTGGGCAGTAGGGCGCCGGCTCGTCTGCTGTCCTTGGGTGCGGTGAGAGGTGGAGGCGAGAGGTGTGTGCGGAGCAAGAGGGCGTCAAAGAGGAAGGAGGCAGTGAGGGAGCTGGAGTGTCAGAGGCAGAGGGCATCTGCTGGGCGAGCGCGTAGGCCACGAGCCCTGTGAGGGAAAGGGCAGGCTCTCTCGCGGGGAGGCGTTGCGTGAGAGGGGTCGAGCGATGGAGAGGAGGGCGGTTGGACGGAGTATGTGCCAGAGAGTGTGTGTGAGGGGAGAAAGGAGCTGGTGGAAGAAGGGCCAGAGGTTGGGACTCACCTTGTTCACAGAGGAGGAGGAGAAGGTGCGAGGAGAAGTGTGTGAGGGAGCGCTGCATTGGTTGGGCTTTTATGGTCGTGTGCGAGCGCCCGAGGCGATGAGACAGCCTTTGCACGTGACAGCCTTTTGGAGGCAGCTCCTGCTGACCGCCCACCGCTGCCAAGTAATGAAGTGTGGGTTGGTTTTGCTTCCCGCAACGCTGCCTTTCAATTTCCTGCTCTTTCGGAGGTGCCCATTATGCCGCAGCGGTGCCTTTCAAGGGAGCCTCTTAAGGCGGGCGGATTTTGGTGGTAGGCCCATGCGGACGGGGGACATTGCCAAAGTGTAGGAGAGGCCGTGCATGAGCAGTGAGGTCATGGCGTGCCGCTTGTGTGGTGTGGTTTGGGGCTGCGTTGTGGGGAGGGCCCCCCGTGTTGTGTCGCAGCAGGGAGCGTGGTGTGGCATTGCGATGAGTGTTGGACGTGCGGCCCTGCCCCTTGGATCATGTTGCCTGCCTTGCAGTGGCCTCGCGCAAGTTCTCTTTAGCCCTCGCCTTTGCGTTGAGGTCGTGTGTGCTGGTGGGTTGCCGAGTGTGTGTGCAAGGTGTCAGCTGTGCGAAAGGAGGCCGCGAGTTTTGTCTTCTGGGGTGGCGTGGCCGAGCATGGGGGTGGACTGGAAGGAGCAGGCGTTTGTCCTCGCTAGCCCTGGTTTGGCATTAGGAAGGCAAAGCGTGTGCTTCTGCTGGGAGGGTGGTGCTGCCCCTGCTTGGGACTCGCCTTTCCTCCCAGCAGCACATTCCCAGCGTGGTTGTTGTCCGCAAGGCGTCTTTGATGCGAGTGCCCTCCTTGCAAGGCCTGTGGAGGTTTGGGAGAGGTGGTGAATGTTGTTGGAGATTGTCAGTGCAGGCACGTGTGAGGTGAGCAAGGGCGTGTGGGATGTGGGTGAGTGCCAAGGGGTGAGGGCAGTGCTGTGTGGGGTGTTGAATGGGTCCGGAGTGCGCCTGGCCCTAGGGCTGTGCAAGTGCAGGTGTGCGTGGGGCATGGGGCTGCAGAGGTGAGAGCCTCGTGGCCGTGTCAGCATGGGGCATGTCTGGTGGAGGTGCAGGGCTGCCCCAGGTGGGCTCCGTTGAGTGCTTTGCAGGCTTGTTGTGCCAGGCAAGCAGTGCTGCTTTGTGGGGAAGCTAAGGCCAGGTGGGAAGGGGGCGGGGCCACGTGTTTCAGTATGGCTGGGTGAGGGAGTCCGTGTGAGGCAAGAGGCAGGCGTGCGCAATGGGGTAGTGCCCTGGTGGCTGTGAGTGTTTTTGGTGGTTGTCTAGTGGAGGTGAGGGCAGGTGTTCTCTTGTGTTGGAAGGGGTCTTGGAAGAGTTGTTGCCGTGTGAGCTGCAGGGTTTGTGCTGGCATCCATGGTGCCCGGTTGTGTGCGTGAGCCTGGTGGTGCCTGTGGGCGCACAGTCTCGTGCCAGCCACGTGTTGCTGGTGCGTGGAGTGTTTCTTAGTGAGGGTCTTGCAGAAGGCTGGCGTGGCCTTGGGTGGAGGGCTGCAAGCACCAGGCTGTGTGTGTTTGTGCAGGATGGGTCCCTGAGGAGAGCTTGCTGGGTGTGCGTAGAAGGACAGAAGGAGAGGCTGTTTGAGGTTGGGAGGGAGCTGTAGAGATCCTGTAGCGCAAGGGCCGTGTTGAAGCAGGGTCACATGGGGTGGCAGCCCAGGACGCAGTGGCGACGGCTTTTGCGTCTGGATGCGCAAGGATAGAGACGGCACAAGGTGTCTGGGCAGGCAGTGCCAGGACTGTGAAGTGTTTTGCCTGGGTGCAGGGGGCACATGGTTTGTGTGAGTTTGTGCCCATTGCGTCCTGGCCCTTTTTGGGGCCCCGGTGAGAAGAGTCTGGCGCCGTGGCCTTTGCAGCCCCCGAGGTACTTCCTTAGGAAAGTACAGCACCCTGAGGTGGTACTTTAGGGAAACTGGGCAGCCACAAGTCCTTGGGCCCTGATAGGAGGCAGGCACGATTTCTGAGGGCTAGAGCGGATGTTCTTCCTAGGCCCCTCTCCATCCTCTTTGAAAGGTCATGGAGAACAGGAGAGGTGCCTGAGGCCTGGGAGAAAGCCAGTGTCCCTGGCGTCTTGAGAAGGAGCCCGAGGGAGGATGCCAGAAACGTCAGGCCAGTCAGCGTGCCCTCCATGCGTGGACAGGTGATGGGAGAGCTCCTGCTGGAGGAAGAGAAGGTGCTCAGGAGTAGTCCGCCTGGATTCCCCAAGGGGCGGTCAGGCTCAAGCAATCGGATAGCCTTGTGTGATGGAGTGAGTGGCTGGGAAGGTGAGGGGAGAGCAGGGGGTGTTGTCTGCCTTGACTTGAGTAAGGCTTTTGACACTGTCTCCTCTAACATGCTCCTAGGCAAGCTCAAGAAGTGTGGGTTAGATGAGCGGACAGTGAGGTGTGCTGAGCAGTGAGTGTCTGAAAGGCAGAGCGCGGAGGGTTGTGCTCTGTGGTGCCAAGTCTGGTTTCTAGTTGGAGGCCTGTAGCTAGCGGTGTGGCCCAAGGTTGCGTGCTGGGCTCGGTCTTGTTGAAGGTCTTGCTCAGTGACGTGGATGAAGGGACAGAGTGTCTGCTCAGCCAGTTTGCTGAAGATCCCAAAGTGGGAGGAGAGGCTGATGGAGCTGAAGGCTGTGCTGCCCTTCAGAGAGGCCTGGACAGGCTGGAGAGTTGTCTGGAGAGGTTCAACAAGGGCAAGCGCGAGGTGCTGCACGTAGGGAGGAAGAAGTTTTTTCCTGTGCAAGTGCCAGAGGCCTGGAAGAAGTTGCCCGGAGAGGTTGTGGAGTCATCTTCTCTGGAGAGACTGAGAACGGGCCTGGACACTATCCTGTGCAAGTTGCTCTAGATACCCGTGCTTGATCGGTTGGGGGGGTGGGGATTGAGTAGATACTCGGCAGAGGTCCCTTCCAGCTCCAACCATTCTGTGATACTGTGGCATGAAGAGCTGCCTCCTGAGGTTGGGTAAGTGTAGGCGTACCAGGAAGATGGCCGGGCTGGAGGTGTTCAGTTTGGGGCAGGAAGCTGAGCCATGCGTGTCGGTTGCCTTGTGCTCTGGAGTGGAGGCCTGTAGGGCAATAATGGTGCCGTGCAGAGTTGGGGAAAGTAGGAGCGTTTCCTGCTTCCTTGTTTGTTTGTTTTGTGCAGGGTCCCACTTGTGCTTGGTCTTGCGTGTGAGTGTTTGTTGGGAGGGCAAGCAAGTGGTGGTGAAGAGGAGAGCTGTTGCAGTGTGTAGAGGCGTGGTGGAGTTGGAAAGAGGTGTGAGCAGAGGGGCGTTAGTGTGTGGCAGGCCTTGTTTGGTCAAAGGAGGGTGTTGTGTGGTGTGCTGTTCGGGAATGTGCAGCTGGAGAAATGTTACTGGTGATTTTTCTCTTGGGCGAGGTGTTGAGGGTCGGGGCTGGCGTGTGGTGCCCGCTGGCAGGCTGTGTGTGCCCATGGGTGTGTTTGTGCTGGGACCGGCTTGGTGTGGCCATCTGGAAAGACGTAGTGCCCAGCACGACCCCCCCCTTCTCTGCCGGGCACCGAGGCACCTCGCTGGCCCCCACAGCCCTCTGTTTATGTGTGGAGAGGCTGGGAGTCTTGTGCAAAGAAAGGAAGAGTCGACGCCTCATTGTGAGATGCATCAGATCTTTAATGATGGGAAAGAGGGAGAGGAAGGAAGGGAAGGTGGCAGAGAGGTGGTCTCTGCTGGGAGTAGGAGGAGCAACAGTGTGGCGTCACTGCGTACAGTGGCTGTTTGGCCAGCAGAGAGGTCTTCATGCTGTATGTTGTCCGAAGCTCTTTGGAGGTCGCTGGTCGTCTTTGCGTTGTGAGCCTGTGCATTTTCAGGACAGCTGTGGAAGCAGGAGAAGGGTGGATGCCGCGAAGGAAGTGGGAGAAGCGCCGGAGATGCGTTGTAGCCATTTGCAAGAGGTCAGGCTGGCGTCCTTGGCGGCTGCCACGTTTCATCCCTTGCTGGAGAGGCCGCGGGGTGGTGTTTGAGCCCCTGTGCAGCTTGTGTGCCAGAGGTGTGTGCTCGGTGGGTCAGGTGTCTTGCAGGGTGTTGTTGGTTGCTGTCAGGGCCCATGGGGAGGGGCCTTAGCAGGGGTAGCACGGTCTCCTGCAGGGGAAGCAGCCAAGGCCTCCAGCACAGATCTTTCTGGAGCTGATGGTGACTCCATGTGCTTCAAGGAGTTCACTGAAGGCAGATGAGGTGGAGGATCCGATGGCAGTGTTCTGGGAGAAGGAGCTGCAGATGGTTTTGGGCAGATTGACCTGAAGCGTAGAAGTCTGGATGGCAGGGTGGGGGTCCTGGCACTGCCTGACACAGGGCTCGTTGCAGCTGTTAGCCAGTGGGGTGGGTCCGCGGCGTCCGCAGAGGTCGTCGCCGGCCATGTGTGTGTTGTGTGTGGTCCCTGGAAGGGGGAGCGGGTGGTGAGAAAGCGTGAGGAGCTGTGTGTGAGGAGGCCAAGGGAGTGGGAGTGGTCAGAGTGCAGGGATCAGATGCATCGTGCAGCGTAAGGGGTGCTGCGTGTGTGTGCTGCGGGTGCCCGTAGAGAGGGTGGAGGTTTGTGTGTTTGTTGTTTGGGTGAGGTGGTGGAGGGGCTGTGGGCAGTAGGGCGCCGGCTCGTCTGCTGTCCTTGGGTGCGGTGAGAGGTGGAGGCGAGAGGTGTGTGCGGAGCAAGAGGGCGTCAAAGAGGAAGGAGGCAGTGAGGGAGCTGGAGTGTCAGAGGCAGAGGGCATCTGCTGGGCGAGCGCGTAGGCCACGAGCCCTGTGAGGGAAAGGGCAGGCTCTCTCGCGGGGAGGCGTTGCGTGAGAGGGGTCGAGCGATGGAGAGGAGGGCGGTTGGACGGAGTATGTGCCAGAGAGTGTGTGTGAGGGGAGAAAGGAGCTGGTGGAAGAAGGGCCAGAGGTTGGGACTCACCTTGTTCACAGAGGAGGAGGAGAAGGTGCGAGGAGAAGTGTGTGAGGGAGCGCTGCATTGGTTGGGCTTTTATGGTCGTGTGCGAGCGCCCGAGGCGATGAGACAGCCTTTGCACGTGACAGCCTTTTGGAGGCAGCTCCTGCTGACCGCCCACCGCTGCCAAGTAATGAAGTGTGGGTTGGTTTTGCTTCCCGCAACGCTGCCTTTCAATTTCCTGCTCTTTCGGAGGTGCCCATTATGCCGCAGCGGTGCCTTTCAAGGGAGCCTCTTAAGGCGGGCGGATTTTGGTGGTAGGCCCATGCGGACGGGGGACATTGCCAAAGTGTAGGAGAGGCCGTGCATGAGCAGTGAGGTCATGGCGTGCCGCTTGTGTGGTGTGGTTTGGGGCTGCGTTGTGGGGAGGGCCCCCCGTGTTGTGTCGCAGCAGGGAGCGTGGTGTGGCATTGCGATGAGTGTTGGACGTGCGGCCCTGCCCCTTGGATCATGTTGCCTGCCTTGCAGTGGCCTCGCGCAAGTTCTCTTTAGCCCTCGCCTTTGCGTTGAGGTCGTGTGTGCTGGTGGGTTGCCGAGTGTGTGTGCAAGGTGTCAGCTGTGCGAAAGGAGGCCGCGAGTTTTGTCTTCTGGGGTGGCGTGGCCGAGCATGGGGTGGACTGGAAGGAGCAGGCGTTTGTCCTCGCTAGCCCTGGTTTGGCATTAGGAAGGCAAAGCGTGTGCTTCTGCTGGGAGGGTGGTGCTGCCCCTGCTTGGGACTCGCCTTTCCTCCCAGCAGCACATTCCCAGCGTGGTTGTTGTCCGCAAGGCGTCTTTGATGCGAGTGCCCTCCTTGCAAGGCCTGTGGAGGTTTGGGAGAGGTGGTGAATGTTGTTGGAGATTGTCAGTGCAGGCACGTGTGAGGTGAGCAAGGGCGTGTGGGATGTGGGTGAGTGCCAAGGGGTGAGGGCAGTGCTGTGTGGGGTGTTGAATGGGTCCGGAGTGCGCCTGGCCCTAGGGCTGTGCAAGTGCAGGTGTGCGTGGGGCATGGGGCTGCAGAGGTGAGAGCCTCGTGGCCGTGTCAGCATGGGGCATGTCTGGTGGAGGTGCAGGGCTGCCCCAGGTGGGCTCCGTTGAGTGCTTTGCAGGCTTGTTGTGCCAGGCAAGCAGTGCTGCTTTGTGGGGAAGCTAAGGCCAGGTGGGAAGGGGGCGGGGCCACGTGTTTCAGTATGGCTGGGTGAGGGAGTCCGTGTGAGGCAAGAGGCAGGCGTGCGCAATGGGGTAGTGCCCTGGTGGCTGTGAGTGTTTTTGGTGGTTGTCTAGTGGAGGTGAGGGCAGGTGTTCTCTTGTGTTGGAAGGGGTCTTGGAAGAGTTGTTGCCGTGTGAGCTGCAGGGTTTGTGCTGGCATCCATGGTGCCCGGTTGTGTGCGTGAGCCTGGTGGTGCCTGTGGGCGCACAGTCTCGTGCCAGCCACGTGTTGCTGGTGCGTGGAGTGTTTCTTAGTGAGGGTCTTGCAGAAGGCTGGCGTGGCCTTGGGTGGAGGGCTGCAAGCACCAGGCTGTGTGTGTTTGTGCAGGATGGGTCCCTGAGGAGAGCTTGCTGGGTGTGCGTAGAAGGACAGAAGGAGAGGCTGTTTGAGGTTGGGAGGGAGCTGTAGAGATCCTGTAGCGCAAGGGCCGTGTTGAAGCAGGGTCACATGGGGTGGCAGCCCAGGACGCAGTGGCGACGGCTTTTGCGTCTGGATGCGCAAGGATAGAGACGGCACAAGGTGTCTGGGCAGGCAGTGCCAGGACTGTGAAGTGTTTTGCCTGGGTGCAGGGGGCACATGGTTTGTGTGAGTTTGTGCCCATTGCGTCCTGGCCCTTTTTGGGGCCCCGGTGAGAAGAGTCTGGCGCCGTGGCCTTTGCAGCCCCCGAGGTACTTCCTTAGGAAAGTACAGCACCCTGAGGTGGTACTTTAGGGAAACTGGGCAGCCACAAGTCCTTGGGCCCTGATAGGAGGCAGGCACGATTTCTGAGGGCTAGAGCGGATGTTCTTCCTAGGCCCCTCTCCATCCTCTTTGAAAGGTCATGGAGAACAGGAGAGGTGCCTGAGGCCTGGGAGAAAGCCAGTGTCCCTGGCGTCTTGAGAAGGAGCCCGAGGGAGGATGCCAGAAACGTCAGGCCAGTCAGCGTGCCCTCCATGCGTGGACAGGTGATGGGAGAGCTCCTGCTGGAGGAAGAGAAGGTGCTCAGGAGTAGTCCGCCTGGATTCCCCAAGGGGCGGTCAGGCTCAAGCAATCGGATAGCCTTGTGTGATGGAGTGAGTGGCTGGGAAGGTGAGGGGAGAGCAGGGGGTGTTGTCTGCCTTGACTTGAGTAAGGCTTTTGACACTGTCTCCTCTAACATGCTCCTAGGCAAGCTCAAGAAGTGTGGGTTAGATGAGCGGACAGTGAGGTGTGCTGAGCAGTGAGTGTCTGAAAGGCAGAGCGCGGAGGGTTGTGCTCTGTGGTGCCAAGTCTGGTTTCTAGTTGGAGGCCTGTAGCTAGCGGTGTGGCCCAAGGTTGCGTGCTGGGCTCGGTCTTGTTGAAGGTCTTGCTCAGTGACGTGGATGAAGGGACAGAGTGTCTGCTCAGCCAGTTTGCTGAAGATCCCAAAGTGGGAGGAGAGGCTGATGGAGCTGAAGGCTGTGCTGCCCTTCAGAGAGGCCTGGACAGGCTGGAGAGTTGTCTGGAGAGGTTCAACAAGGGCAAGCGCGAGGTGCTGCACGTAGGGAGGAAGAAGTTTTTTCCTGTGCAAGTGCCAGAGGCCTGGAAGAAGTTGCCCGGAGAGGTTGTGGAGTCATCTTCTCTGGAGAGACTGAGAACGGGCCTGGACACTATCCTGTGCAAGTTGCTCTAGATACCCGTGCTTGATCGGTTGGGGGGGTGGGGATTGAGTAGATACTCGGCAGAGGTCCCTTCCAGCTCCAACCATTCTGTGATACTGTGGCATGAAGAGCTGCCTCCTGAGGTTGGGTAAGTGTAGGCGTACCAGGAAGATGGCCGGGCTGGAGGTGTTCAGTTTGGGGCAGGAAGCTGAGCCATGCGTGTCGGTTGCCTTGTGCTCTGGAGTGGAGGCCTGTAGGGCAATAATGGTGCCGTGCAGAGTTGGGGAAAGTAGGAACGTTTCCTGCTTCCTTGTTTGTTTGTTTTGTGCAGGGTCCCACTTGTGCTTGGTCTTGCGTGTGAGTGTTTGTTGGGAGGGCAAGCAAGTGGTGGTGAAGAGGAGAGCTGTTGCAGTGTGTAGAGGCGTGGTGGAGTTGGAAAGAGGTGTGAGCAGAGGGGCGTTAGTGTGTGGCAGGCCTTGTTTGGTCAAAGGAGGGTGTTGTGTGGTGTGCTGTTCGGGAATGTGCAGCTGGAGAAATGTTACTGGTGATTTTTCTCTTGGGCGAGGTGTTGAGGGTCGGGGCTGGCGTGTGGTGCCCGCTGGCAGGCTGTGTGTGCCCATGGGTGTGTTTGTGCTGGGACCGGCTTGGTGTGGCCATCTGGAAAGACGTAGTGCCCAGCACGACCCCCCCCTTCTCTGCCGGGCACCGAGGCACCTCGCTGGCCCCCACAGCCCTCTGTTTATGTGTGGAGAGGCTGGGAGTCTTGTGCAAAGAAAGGAAGAGTCGACGCCTCATTGTGAGATGCATCAGATCTTTAATGATGGGAAAGAGGGAGAGGAAGGAAGGGAAGGTGGCAGAGAGGTGGTCTCTGCTGGGAGTAGGAGGAGCAACAGTGTGGCGTCACTGCGTACAGTGGCTGTTTGGCCAGCAGAGAGGTCTTCATGCTGTATGTTGTCCGAAGCTCTTTGGAGGTCGCTGGTCGTCTTTGCGTTGTGAGCCTGTGCATTTTCAGGACAGCTGTGGAAGCAGGAGAAGGGTGGATGCCGCGAAGGAAGTGGGAGAAGCGCCGGAGATGCGTTGTAGCCATTTGCAAGAGGTCAGGCTGGCGTCCTTGGCGGCTGCCACGTTTCATCCCTTGCTGGAGAGGCCGCGGGGTGGTGTTTGAGCCCCTGTGCAGCTTGTGTGCCAGAGGTGTGTGCTCGGTGGGTCAGGTGTCTTGCAGGGTGTTGTTGGTTGCTGTCAGGGCCCATGGGGAGGGGCCTTAGCAGGGGTAGCACGGTCTCCTGCAGGGGAAGCAGCCAAGGCCTCCAGCACAGATCTTTCTGGAGCTGATGGTGACTCCATGTGCTTCAAGGAGTTCACTGAAGGCAGATGAGGTGGAGGATCCGATGGCAGTGTTCTGGGAGAAGGAGCTGCAGATGGTTTTGGGCAGATTGACCTGAAGCGTAGAAGTCTGGATGGCAGGGTGGGGGTCCTGGCACTGCCTGACACAGGGCTCGTTGCAGCTGTTAGCCAGTGGGGTGGGTCCGCGGCGTCCGCAGAGGTCGTAGCCGGCCATGTGTGTGTTGTGTGTGGTCCCTGGAAGGGGGAGCGGGTGGTGAGAAAGCGTGAGGAGCTGTGTGTGAGGAGGCCAAGGGAGTGGGAGTGGTCAGAGTGCAGGGATCAGATGCATCGTGCAGCGTAAGGGGTGCTGCGTGTGTGTGCTGCGGGTGCCCGTAGAGAGGGTGGAGGTTTGTGTGTTTGTTGTTTGGGTGAGGTGGTGGAGGGGCTGTGGGCAGTAGGGCGCCGGCTCGTCTGCTGTCCTTGGGTGCGGTGAGAGGTGGAGGCGAGAGGTGTGTGCGGAGCAAGAGGGCGTCAAAGAGGAAGGAGGCAGTGAGGGAGCTGGAGTGTCAGAGGCAGAGGGCATCTGCTGGGCGAGCGCGTAGGCCACGAGCCCTGTGAGGGAAAGGGCAGGCTCTCTCGCGGGGAGGCGTTGCGTGAGAGGGGTCGAGCGATGGAGAGGAGGGCGGTTGGACGGAGTATGTGCCAGAGAGTGTGTGTGAGGGGAGAAAGGAGCTGGTGGAAGAAGGGCCAGAGGTTGGGACTCACCTTGTTCACAGAGGAGGAGGAGAAGGTGCGAGGAGAAGTGTGTGAGGGAGCGCTGCATTGGTTGGGCTTTTATGGTCGTGTGCGAGCGCCCGAGGCGATGAGACAGCCTTTGCACGTGACAGCCTTTTGGAGGCAGCTCCTGCTGACCGCCCACCGCTGCCAAGTAATGAAGTGTGGGTTGGTTTTTGCTTCCCGCAACGCTGCCTTTCAATTTCCTGCTCTTTCGGAGGTGCCATTATGCCGCAGCGGTGCCTTTCAAGGGAGCCTCTTAAGGCGGGCGGATTTTGGTGGTAGGCCCATGCGGACGGGGGACATTGCCAAAGTGTAGGAGAGGCCGTGCATGAGCAGTGAGGTCATGGCGTGCCGCTTGTGTGGTGTGGTTTGGGCTGCGTTGTGGGGAGGGCCCCCCGTGTTTGTGTCGCAGCAGGGAGCGTGGTGTGGCATTGCGATGAGTGTTGGACGTGCGGCCCTGCCCCTTGGATCATGTTGCCTGCCTTGCAGTGGCCTCGCGCAAGTTCTCTTTAGCCCTCGCCTTTTGCGTTGAGGTCGTGTGTGCTGGTGGTTGCCGAGTGTGTGTGCAAGGTGTCAGCTGTGCGAAAGGAGGCCGCGAGTTTTGTCTTCTGGGTGGCGTGGCCGAGCATGGGGTGGACTGGAAGGAGCAGGCGTTTGTCCTCGCTAGCCCTGGTTTGGCATTAGGAAGGCAAAGCGTGTGCTTCTGCTGGAGGGTGGTGCTGCCCCTGCTTGGGACTCGCCTTTCCTCCCAGCAGCACATTCCAGCGTGGTTGTTGTCCGCAGGCGTCTTTGATGCGAGTGCCCTCCTTGCAAGGCCTGTGGAGGTTTGGGAGAGGTGGTGAATGTTGTTGGAGATTGTCAGTGCAGGCACGTGTGAGGTGAGCAAGGGCGTGTGGATGTGGGTGAGTGCCAAGGGGTGAGGGCAGTGCTGTGTGGGGTGTTGAATGGGTCCGGAGTGCGCCTGGCCCTAGGGCTGTGCAAGTGCAGGTGTGCGTGGGGCATGGGGCTGCAGAGGTGAGAGCCTCGTGGCCGTGTCAGCATGGGGCATGTCTGGTGGAGGTGCAGGGCTGCCCCAGGTGGGCTCCGTTGAGTGCTTTGCAGGCTTGTTGTGCCAGGCAAGCAGTGCTGCTTTGTGGGGAAGCTAAGGCCAGGTGGGAAGGGGGCGGGGCCACGTGTTTCAGTATGGCTGGGTGAGGGAGTCCGTGTGAGGCAAGAGGCAGGCGTGCGCAATGGGGTAGTGCCCTGGTGGCTGTGAGTGTTTTTGGTGGTTGTCTAGTGGAGGTGAGGGCAGGTGTTCTCTTGTGTTGGAAGGGGTCTTGGAAGAGTTGTTGCCGTGTGAGCTGCAGGGTTTGTGCTGGCATCCATGGTGCCCGGTTGTGTGCGTGAGCCTGGTGGTGCCTGTGGGCGCACAGTCTCGTGCCAGCCACGTGTTGCTGGTGCGTGGAGTGTTTCTTAGTGAGGGTCTTGCAGAAGGCTGGCGTGCCTTGGGTGGAGGGCTGCAAGCACCAGGCTGTGTGTGTTTGTGCAGGATGGGTCCCTGAGGAGAGCTTGCTGGGTGTGCGTAGAAGGACAGAAGGAGAGGCTGTTTGAGGTTGGGAGGGAGCTGTAGAGATCCTGTAGCGCAAGGGCCGTGTTGAAGCAGGGTCACATGGGGTGGCAGCCCAGGACGCCAGTGGCGACGGCTTTTGCGTCTGGATGCGCAAGGATAGAGACGGCACAAGGTGTCTGGGCAGGCAGTGCCAGGACTGTGAAGTGTTTTGCCTGGGTGCAGGGGGCACATGGTTTGTGTGAGTTTGTGCCCATTGCGTCCTGGCCCTTTTTGGGGCCCCGGTGAGAAGAGTCCTGGCGCCGTGGCCTTTTGCAGCCCCCGAGGTACTTTCCTTAGGAAAGTACAGCACCCTGAGGTGGTACTTTAGGGAAACTGGGCAGCCACAAGTCCTTGGGCCCTGATAGGAGGCAGGCACGATTTTCTGAGGGCTAGAGCGGATGTTCTTCCTAGGCCCCTCTCCATCCTCTTTGAAAGGTCATGGAGAACAGGAGAGGTGCCTGAGGCCTGGGAGAAAGCCAGTGTCCCTGGCGTCTTGAGAAGGAGCCCGAGGGAGGATGCCAGAAACGTCAGGCCAGTCAGCGTGCCCTCCATGCGTGGACAGGTGATGGGAGAGCTCCTGCTGGAGGAAGAGAAGGTGCTCAGGAGTAGTCCGCCTGGATTCCCCAAGGGGCGGTTCAGGCTCAAGCAATCGGATAGCCTTGTGTGATGGAGTGAGTGGCTGGGAAGGTGAGGGGAGAGCAGGGGGTGTTGTCTGCCTTGACTTGAGTAAGGGCTTTTGACACTGTCTCCTCTAACATGCTCCTAGGCAAGCTCAAGAAGTGTGGTTAGATGAGCGGACAGTGAGGTGTGCTGAGCAGTGAGTGTCTGAAAGGCAGAGCGCGGAGGGTTGTGCTCTGTGGTGCCAAGTCTGGTTTCTAGTTGGAGGCCTGTAGCTAGCGGTGTGGCCCAAGGTTGCGTGCTGGGCTCGGTCTTGTTGAAGGTCTTGCTCAGTGACGTGGATGAAGGGACAGAGTGTCCTGCTCAGCCAGTTTGCTGAAGATCCCAAAGTGGAGGAGAGGCTGATGGAGCTGAAGGCTGTGCTGCCTTCAGAGAGGCCTGGACAGGCTGGAGAGTTGTCTGGAGAGGTTCAACAAGGGCAAGCGCGAGGTGCTGCACGTATGGAGGAAGAAGTTTTTTCCTGTGCAAGTGCCAGAGGCCTGGAAGGAAGTTGCCCGGAGAGGTTTGTGGAGTCATCTTCTCTGGAGGAGACTGAGAACGGGCCTGGACACTATCCTGTGCAAGTTGCTCTAGATACCCGTGCTTGATCGTTGGGGGGGTGGGGATTGAGTAGATACTCGGCAGAGGTCCCTTCCAGCTCCAACCATTCTGTGATACTGTGGCATGAAGAGCTGCCTCCTGAGGTTGGGTAAGTGTAGGCGTACCAGGAAGATGGCCGGGCTGGAGGTGTTCAGTTTGGGGCAGGAAGCTGAGCCATGCGTGTCGGTTGCCTTGTGCTCTGGAGTGGAGGCCTGTAGGGCAATAATGTGCCGTGCAGAGTTGGGGAAAGTAGGAGCGTTTCCTGCTTCCTTGTTTGTTTGTTTTGTGCAGGGTCCCACTTGTGCTTGGTCTTGCGTGTGAGTGTTTTGTTGGGAGGGCAAGCAAGTGGTGGTGAAGAGGAGAGCTGTTGCAGTGTGTAGAGGCGTGGTGGAGTTGGAAAGAGTGTGAGCAGAGGGGCGTTAGTGTGTGGCAGGCCTTGTTTGGTCAAAGGAGGGTGTTGTGTGGTGTGCTGTTCGGGAATGTGCAGCTGGAGAAATGTTACTGGTGATTTTTCTCTTGGGCGAGGTGTGAGGGTCGGGGCTGGCGTGTGGTGCCCGCTGGCAGGCTGTGTGTGCCCATGGGTGTGTTTGTGCTGGGACGGCTTGGTGTGGCCCATCTGGAAAGACGTAGTGCCCAGCACGACCCCCCCCTTCTCTGCCGGGCACCGAGGCACCTCGCTGGCCCCCACAGCCCTCTGTTTATGTGTGGAGAGGCTGGGAGTCTTGTGCAAAGAAAGGAAGAGTCGACGCCTCATTGTGAGATGCATCAGATCTTTAATGATGGAAAGAGGGAGAGGAAGGAAGGAAGGTGGCAGAGAGGTGGTCTCTGCTGGGAGTAGGAGGAGCAACAGTGTGGCGTCACTGCGTACAGTGGCTGTTTGGCCAGCAGAGAGGTCTTCATGCTGTATGTTGTCCGAAGCTCTTGGAGGTCGCTGGTCGTCTTTGCGTTGTGAGCCTGTGCATTTTCAGGACAGCTGTGGAAGCAGGAGAAGGGTGGATGCCGCGAAGGAAGTGGGAGAAGCGCCGGAGATGCGTTGTAGCCATTTGCAAGAGGTCAGGCTGGGCGTCCTTGGCGGCTGCCACGTTTCATCCCTTGCTGGAGAGGCCGCGGGGTTGGTGTTTGAGCCCCTGTGCAGCTTGTGTGCCAGAGGTGTGTGCTCGGTGGGTCAGGTGTCTTGCAGGGGTGTTGTTGGTTGCTGTCAGGGCCCATGGGGAGGGGCCTTAGCAGGGGTAGCACGGTCTCCTGCAGGGGAAGCAGCCAAGGCCTCCAGCACAGATCTTTCTGGAGCTGATGGTGACTCCATGTGCTTCAAGGAGTTCACTGAAGGCAGATGAGGTGGAGGATCCGATGGCAGTGTTCTGGGAGAAGGAGCTGCAGATGGTTTTTGGGCAGATTGACCTGAAGCGTAGAAGTCTGGATGGCAGGGTGGGGGTCCTGGCACTGCCTGACACAGGGCTCGTTGCAGCTGTTAGCCAGTGGGGTGGGTCCGCGGCGTCCGCAGAGGTCGTAGCCGCCATGTGTGTGTTGTGTGTGGTCCCTGGAAGGGGGAGCGGGTGGTGAGAAAGCGTGAGGAGCTGTGTGTGAGGAGGCCAAGGGAGTGGGAGTGGTCAGAGTGCAGGGATCAGATGCATCGTGCAGCGTAAGGGGTGCTGCGTGTGTGTGCTGCGGGTGCCCGTAGAGAGGGTGGAGGTTTGTGTGTTTGTTGTTTGGGTGAGGTGGTGGAGGGGCTGTGGGCAGTAGGGCGCCGGCTCGTCTGCTGTCCTTGGGTGCGGTGAGAGGTGGAGGCGAGAGGTGTGTGCGGAGCAAGAGGGCGTCAAGAGGGAAGGAGGCAGTGAGGGAGCTGGAGTGTCAGAGGCAGAGGGCATCTGCTGGCGAGCGCGTAGGCCACGAGCCCTGTGAGGGAAAGGGCAGGCTCTCTCGCGGGGAGGCGTTGCGTGAGAGGGTCGAGCGATGGAGAGGAGGGCGGTTGGACGGAGTATGTGCCAGAGAGTGTGTGTGAGGGGAGAAAGGAGCTGGTGAAGAAGGGCCAGAGGTTGGGACTCACCTTGTTCACAGAGGAGGAGGAGAAGGTGCGAGGAGAAGTGTGTGAGGGAGCGCTGCATTGGTTGGGCTTTTATGGTCGTGTGCGAGCGCCCGAGGCGATGAGACAGCCTTTGCACGTGACAGCCTTTTGGAGGCAGCTCCTGCTGACCGCCCACCGCTGCCAAGTAATGAAGTGTGGGTTGGTTTTGCTTCCCGCAACGCTGCCTTTCAATTTCCTGCTCTTTCGGAGGTGCCCATTATGGCCGCAGCGGTGCCTTTCAAGGGAGCCTCTTAAGGCGGGCGGATTTTTGGTGGTAGGCCCCATGCGGACGGGGGACATTGCCAAAGTGTAGGAGAGGCCGTGCATGAGCAGTGAGGTCATGGCGTGCCGCTTGTGTGGGGTGGTTTGGGGCTGCGTTGTGGGGAGGGCCCCCCGTGTTGTGTCGCAGCAGGGAGCGTGGTGTGGCATTGCGATGAGTGTTGGACGTGCGGCCCTGCCCTTGGATTCATGTTGCCTGCCTTGCAGTGGCCTCGCGCAAGTTCTCTTTAGCCCTCGCCTTTGCGTTGAGGTCGTGTGTGCTGGTGGGTTGCCGAGTGTGTGTGCAAGGTGTCAGCTGTGCGAAAGGAGGCCGCGAGTTTTGTCTTCTGGGTGGCGTGGCCGAGCATGGGTGGACTGGAAGGAGCAGGCGTTTGTCCTCGCTAGCCCTGGTTTGGCATTAGGAAGGCAAAGCGTGTGCTTTCTGCTGGGAGGGTGGTGCTGCCCCTGCTTGGACTCGCCTTTCCTCCCAGCAGCACATTCCAGCGTGGTTGTTGTCCGCAAGGCGTCTTTGATGCGAGTGCCCTCCTTGCAAGGCCTGTGAGGTTTGGGAGAGGTGGTGAATGTTGTTGGAGATTGTCAGTGCAGGCACGTGTGAGGTGAGCAAGGCGTGTGGGATGTGGGTGAGTGCCAAGGGTGAGGGCAGTGCTTGTGTGGGGTGTTGAATGGGTCCGGAGTGCGCCTGGCCTAGGGCTGTGCAAGTGCAGGTGTGCGTGGGGCATGGGGCTGCAGAGGTGAGAGCCTCGTGGCCGTGGTCAGCATGGGGCATGTCTGGTGGAGGTGCAGGCTGCCCCAGGTGGGCTCCGTTGAGTGCTTTGCAGGCTTGTTGTGCCAGGCAAGCAGTGCTGCTTTGTGGGGAAGCTAAGGCCAGGTGGGAAGGGGGCGGGGCCACGTGTTTCAGTATGGCTGGGTGAGGGAGTCCGTGTGAGGCAAGAGGCAGGCGTGCGCAATGGGGTAGTGCCCTGGTGGCTGTGAGTGTTTTTGGTGGTTGTCTAGTGGAGGTGAGGGCAGGTGTTCTCTTGTGTTGGAAGGGGTCTTGGAAGAGTTGTTGCCGTGTGAGCTGCAGGGTTTGTGCTGGCATCCATGGTGCCCGGTTGTGTGCGTGAGCCTGGTGGTGCCTGTGGGCGCACAGTCTCGTGCCAGCCACGTGTTGCTGGTGCGTGGAGTGTTTCTTAGTGAGGGTCTTGCAGAAGGGCTGGCGTGGCCTTGGGTGGAGGGCTGCAAGCACCAGGCTGTGTGTGTTTGTGCAGGATGGGTCCCTGAGGAGAGCTTGCTGGGTGTGCGTAGAAGGACAGAAGGAGAGGCTGTTTGAGGTTGGGAGGGAGCTGTAGAGATCCTGTAGCGCAAGGGCCGTGTTGAAGCAGGGTCACATGGGTGGCAGCCCAGACGCAGTGGCGACGCTTTTGCGTCTGGATGCGCAAGGATAGAGACTGCACAAGGTGTCTGGGCAGGCAGTGCCAGGACTGTGAAGTGTTTTTGCCTGGGTGCAGGGGGCACATGGTTTGTGTGAGTTTGTGCCCATTGCGTCCTGGCCCTTTTTTGGGGCCCCGGTGAGAAGAGTCTGGCGCCGTGGCCTTTGCAGCCCCCGAGGTACTTCCTTAGGAAAGTACAGCACCCTGAGGTGGTACTTTAGGGAAACTGGGCAGCCACAAGTCCTTGGGCCTGATAGGAGGCAGGCACGATTTCTGAGGGCTAGAGCGGATGTTCTTCCTAGGCCCCTCTCCATCCTCTTTGAAAGGTCATGGAGAACAGGAGAGGTGCCTGAGGCCTGGGAGAAAGCCAGTGTCCCTGGCGTCTTGAGAAGGAGCCCGAGGGAGGATGCCAGAAACGTCAGCCCAGTCAGCGTGCCCTCCATGCGTGGACAGGTGATGGGAGAGCTCCTGCTGGAGGAAGAGAAGGTGCTCAGGGAGTAGTCCGCCTGGATTCCCCAAGGGGCGGTCAGGCTCAAGCAATCGGATAGCCTTGTGTGATGGAGTGAGTGGGCTGGGAAGGTGAGGGGAGAGCAGGGGTGTTGTCTGCCTTGACTTGAGTAAGGCTTTTGACACTGTCTCCTCTAACATGCTCCTAGGCAAGCTCAAGAAGTGTGGGTTAGATGAGCGGAACAGTGAGGTGTGCTGAGCAGTGAGTTGTCTGAAAGGCAGAGCGCGGAGGGTTGTGCTCTGTGGTGCCAAGTCTGGTTTCTAGTTGGAGGCCTGTAGCTAGCGGTGTGGCCCAAGGTTGCGTGCTGGGCTCGGTCTTGTTGAAGGTCTTGCTCAGTGACGTGATGAAGGGGACAGAGTGTCTGCTCAGCCAGTTTGCTGAAGATCCCAAAGTGGGAGGAGAGGCTGATGGAGCTGAAGGCTGTGCTGCCCCTTCAGAGAGGCCTGGACAGGGCTGGAGAGTTGTCTGGAGAGGTTCAACCAAGGGCAAGCGCGAGGTGCTGCACGTAGGGAGGAAAGAAGTTTTTTCCTGTGCAAGTGCCAGAGGCCTGGAGAAGTTGCCCGGAGAGGTTGTGGAGTCATCTTCTCTGGAGAGACTGAGAACGGGCCTGGACACTATCCTGTGCAAGTTGCTCTAGATACCCGTGCTTGATCGGTTGGGGGGGTGGGGATTGGAGTATACTCGTCAGAGGTCCCTTCCAGCTCCAACCATTCTGTGATACTGTGGCATGAAGAGCTGCCTCCTGAGGTTGGGTAAGTGTAGGCGTACCAGAAGATGGCCGGGCTGGAGGTGTTCAGATTTGGGGCAGGAAGCTGAGCCATGCGTGTCGGTTGCCTTGTGCTCTGGAGTGGAGGCCTGTAGGGCAATAATGTGCCGTGCAGAGTTGGGGAAAGTA